>NC_136489.1:167977492-168007492 GCF_053919585.1 Euprymna scolopes | reverse complement strand
GTCAACCGGAGGTCAAATGAGCCTTTGTCCTGTAAGTGCCTGCTCATTGGCTGATTAGGAAGGGCGCGGTGGATACTAGAAAGCTGATTGACTAACTAAAAACTCAAGAGAAGGTGCATATATAAAAACGCGAGACAACCACAAAATTCTCGCATAAGCCTGAAGAATCCTAGAGTGGATGAAACGCGGAATATATATTTTATAACTTACTATATATATATATATATATATATATATATATATATATATATATATATATATATATATATATACATATATATATACATATATATATATATATATATATAAATATATATATATATATATACTAATCTACATGTGTCCCGTTGTTACCCGGGAAATCAGATTGCGTGACGAAATGTCAATAGTGAAGATGACCTTATAATTTATGATAGAAAGCACTAGCTTCCCAAGATTCGTTTGCAAATTCTTCTCTGCTAGTATGCAATGTTGATATATCTTGAATAATGTAAATAAATTACCAATATATCATAATAGTGAATAAGTTAGCCTGGCTTTCGTTTTAGCCTACGTTAAATAATACATTCATATTGAAAAAAAAAGCAGAATTGCTTAGCTAACCGTTCCACAAATGTTACAGAATGAACAGTGGATTTAACCTTAAATGAAATCGCTGTAAAAGTCAGAAATTTAAAGGAAATGATCTGGTTATTATTTACCTAAAAATGAGTTTTAAGTGAAAAACTAAATCACGAAGGCAAAAGATGAAACAATTACGATTATGCGCGATAAGCGATGACTATGGAATATTTGCTCCGGTGAAATGAAAGTACGGAAGGAATAATAATAAGCTATATGCTTCCCATGTACTATAATAATATATACTTCCCATGTACTATAATAATATATACTTCCCATGTACTATAATAATATATACTTCCCATGTACTATAATAATATATACTTCCCATGTACTATAATAATATATACTTCCCATGTACTATAATAATATATACTTCCCATGTACTATAATAATATATACTTCCCATGTACTATAATAATATATACTTCCCATGTACTATAATAATATATACTTCCCATGTACTATAATAATATATACTTCCCATGTACTATAATAATATATACTTCCCATGTACTATAATAATATATACTTCCCATGTACTATAATAATAAACTATATACTTCCCATGTACTATAAACATGATTTGTTGTTGAAAATTACTTTTCTCGGAACTATTATGAAAATGTATAATCTCCATATATAATATTTTGATTGCAGAATTTTCTCTCTGGACCAAAGTACTGTACGTTTGCAACAACAGATCCCACAAACAAATTTATTATATCTTAACTAGTAGCCACTGTTTCAACTTTAGAAATACAGTTTAGACGCATTTAGTCGGTATACTAAAATACTACATTTAATCCTAGACGCAACACACTTACAATTGCAGCATCTTTAGAGGAAGTAATTCCTATTCACCCTTAAATATTAAGTTATCCTACCGCCTCCGACTGGGAGGAAATATACACATTCTACAAATACGATGCTTGTACCTTTCGTAACCCGATCATAAACGCGTATACATAACATAATTTTTCCATTTCTCGATAAAAATTATCAATTGTCTCCTCAAATTCCGCTCATTCTAATTGGTTGAAAGCTTACAATTCGATTATTCCGGAAATACATGAACAAACGCTCCCAAATTTTCACATATGACAACACTCTCTACAACATTTTAGACACATTTGATCGTTATAATTAAAACCATACTTTTAATCCAAGAGTAACACTATTAAAATCGCAGCATCTTTACTGGAAGTATTTCCTATTTTCCCCTTAAATATTAAGTTCCAATAATAATGGTGATTGAGACATTTGTAGAAATATAGATCCATTTGGAAAACTCCGAGGGAAACACAGTACTGTGAAGTTTAAAATTAAAATATAATGGATACTTCTATTTTAATATGCGCTAGACGAAGAGAACAAGTATTAAACGGAGGATGATAGTCCGTTATGGAACGGCTATTCTTATATGGTATACTGTTATATATTAGTCACCGGGAAAACGGCGGGAAAGACATTGCTCATAATCGCTTTTAAGAACGACTATTATTGTTCAAAAGTAAATGATTATTTAAAGAAGTTATTTTTATGAATGAATATTATTATGAAAATCAGTATGGAATTAAGATTGTATTACGAAAACAAATAATGTTTTTTAAGTTATTTATAGTCTTGACTATAAAAAGAAAACAGGTTTTCAAACGTAGATATAAAATCAATTAATTTGACCAGAGAACACAGGACTGTTAGGTCTTTGTGCCGTCGAATGAGATAAGCAAAAAAGATTAGTTTTAATATATATTAGACTACCCGTGACTCTTTGGGTCAGTATGTTATATTAACTATGGAATTAATGTATGGGCGTCACACTTGTGACGTAAAGAAAATAGATTTTGTGGCATAGCAAAACCGTTTATATGAACTATATTAAAATGAAAAAGAATATAGATAGATTCCTATGAGTCGTTCTGTTTATAATTATTTATTTTTGAAAAAACAAACCAACTTACAGTCATTGAATTATAAGTGGTTAGCCATACTTATAAGTAAATGTGCACTGAACAGATTCCATAATGCTTAAAGTTAAATTCCAATTTTGAAAAATCGTTTAATTTAAACGCGAAAAAAGAAATAATTGGGACACTGAAAACGTACACAGTAAACAATACGTTTTATTGTCGCGTTCATTATTTGTTTATGTACGCATGCGCAACCGCAAGTCGTAAACCGGGTGTTGGGTTACAACACCTGTTACAAGACCATTTTAGTTTTATAATTATATACATAAGCAACGTAGTTAGTTTCAAAATCGGAGTTGAAGAGAAGACGTGAGATAGTTCAGACAAGACTTAGAAGTAAAAAAAGAAGTCTCTAGTATGATGTTGGGAAGCGGCGTATTTCAAGATAGCCAAAAGATAAACAGAACGTTATAATCTCTAAAGATGTCCGGAATTGGATAATAATTGTGTAATATGTATAGATAAGTATTGTGTCATGTTACCATTTAAAAACCAGGTATCTTTTTCTTTGTCATTTAAAATAAACTGTTTTACATGTATTGTCTATAACTGTTGAACATGCCATCATCACTCGACATCTTAAATGTACAGACCGTGTATTATATAGACCGCTATGATACACACTCTCCTGGTTATTCATCGAAGAACTCGGCTTCCTCTCTTCGCCATGTACAAGCATTTTTGGTACAACAATTATGAACATATAGAATATATACAACCGTTACCTCCACACTACCCGCAGCGTAAAAAAACAACAAAAAAAGTCTCCTTCTCAAACACGGTATCACGATGACTCACATATCTTTTACATATATTTCGAACGACACAATATACAGTCCTGGTCAAAATCAAAAGACCACTTTAATAAAATCGGCTAGTTTTGAAAAAAATGAATACGAGAAGCCTTCTATGTTACTAAAAGCAACTTGTCAGTGGATAAAAAAAAAACATCTTACTAAATTGTAAATGGCAAAAGGGAAACCATTATCAGAGTTTGAGAGAGGAAGGATCTTTGAGATTAATAGGGGTGGACTCTCCCATAGATCAACTGCAAACGAAGTGAATCGTAGCAAAACGGTCATCACAATTTTTTTAAAGATATCCCGATCAATATGGGCACAAAAAAGTCCAGGTCGACCAAAAAAAAAATAAATAACCCCACCACTGGGTCGCCGTATCAGAAGAATTAAAAAGAAAAATCCAGTATGAGCTCAAGTCGATTGAAAAGCAAAACAGCAGCAGAATGTAGTCCTAAAACCATCAGAAGGCATCTGAAAATGAAGGGTTTCAATCATTTAAAGCGACTGCAGAAACCACGTCTTCTTGAACAGCACAAAAGTAACCGATTTAGATAGGCCGGCAAATACCAGACTTGGGATAAAGAGAAGTGGGAAAATGTAATTTTCTCCGATGAGAAAATGTTTAATCTAGATGGTCCAGATGGATTTCAACACTATAGGCATTATAAAAATTTGCCCAAAGAGACTTTTTCAACTCGGCATAGTGGATTAGGGTCTTTAATGATCTGGGGTGCTTTCTCGTCAGCTGGGACCCTAAAGTTGCAAGAAGTGAAAGGCCGGCAAACATCGATGAAGTACATTTCAATGTTTAAAATGCTTCTTTCAGGACTGAAGGTCCACGTCTGTGTGGAAGAAATTGGATTTTACAACAAAACAACGCTGCGATACACACTTCTCGACAAACACGAGAATACTTTTCTTCAAATTATATAGAATTGTTAGATCATCCATCATGTTCTCCGGACCTCAATCTCATGGAAAATCTTTGGGGTGGATGGCAAAAGAAGTGTTCAATGATGGAAACCAGTATGATTAGATAAAGGAACTTTCTGATTTAGTTTTCAGTACATGGGATAAAATTCCTCCGCAACTGGTAAAAACCCTAGTCGCAAGCATGCCGAAGAAATTTTTTGAAGTAATTCGTAATAATGGAGGCTATAAGAAATACTGAGACACTTTTAGTAATTTATAATTGCCTTTTGTTAGATAAATTATCAGTGGTCTTATCATTTTGACCAGGTGAAAATGTTTGTTTTTAAAAAATAATTATTAGATCAGGGTTAAGGTTTCGAATGAAGCAGACTTCATTTTTTCCCGTCATATTTTCCCTTTTGCCAATGGTTTCAACCATTTGTTTTATTAAAAATTCGATAATATGCGTAAACTCTTACTTTCTTAAGTGGTCTTGTGATTTTGATCAGGACTATATATATATATATATATATATATATATATATATATATACACATATATATATGTATATATATATATGTATATATATATATATGTTTATATAAAATAGGTTAAGAAATTCCAACGAGAGAAAAATGTATACTTAAATAAGGGGATGGTCATCAACAATGTGTATTTTTTAACATTATTTTATTCTCCCGTGTCTTCATTTTTCATTGCGCCCTCTTCAGAAAGTACTTAAAATGATTAGAATATAATCAAGACGTGTTAAAAATGAAAAGAACATTTTCGTAGTTAATTTGAAATGTTCTAATATATATATATTATTACAGCCTTTCACCAATCTAGTCAGAAGTTATGTAAGAGATGACACATACACCCTTAGCTCCCTACTACAAACAGTAGACGATGGGGCAATACTAGCCATATTCGATGTTAGCAGCCTATATAGCAATATCCCACACGAAAAGAAAAAAGGCTATCTCATTTTGGATTGACAAACATACACAGACTTTACACCCCGGATTCAATAAACAATTCGTGATTGGCAGATTTGACATAATCCTTAATAACAACTCCTTCCAATTAAATAAAGACAACTACATTAAAATACTAGGCACAGCAATGGGTACTAAAATGGCACCAACATATGCGACCTTTACACTCGTCTTCCTAGAAGATACCTTTTATGAAAGGATAGAGCAGAAATACGGGCACAATAGAAAAACACTCTTCATAAAATCTTGGAAAATATACCTAGACGACTGTTTTATCCTCTGGAGGACCACATGGGGGATATCTCAGAACTCCACACTTTACTACAAAATCTACACCCAACAATAAACTTCACACTAGAAACAATCCCCACAGAACTACCTTTTCTAGACATCCTAGTAACAATCAAAAACAACAACATAATTTAAGACATCTACAACAAACGCACAGACACTCAACAATATCTCCACTTCAGAAGCCACCATCCTAAAAACTGTCTAAAATCAATACCCTACTCACTGGCACGTAGATTCTGCACCATAGTAACAGACAGGCACCATAGTAACAGACAGACATCTCCGTTCGAATAGACTGAATGCACTACATATAACCCAGCGGAAAAGAGTATATCCACTACCACTAATACAAAAAGGTATTGAACTGGCTGAAAACATTCCGATAGACTAACTAAGAATCCTAAAAGAACACAACAAAGAACAAATTTTAGCGTACGTCTCCACACACAACACAAACAACCCAGAACTATTTACACAGATAACAAATAACCTTCAATCAGAAGGACAAACTAAACAACATACTTAAGACAACAAAAATAATAAAAAGCAAAAGCCAACCCCAAAACCGAAAACACATCCTAATTTCCTCAAGATTCGTTCCGCACACTACAAAAGGGGTTACAAAATGTAACAGACCGCGATGTGGAGTTTGTGACATAATAATAGAAGGAAACACATACACATTAAAAAGCCAAACACAAACATTCAAAATAAAAAAGGATCTAAATTGAACCTCTATAAATGTAGTTTATGCACAGCATGCAACAAATCCTAAATAGGCGCCACCAAAAATTTCAGCAATAGAGTGGCCTTACATAACAGCGACATCAAACTTTCAGATAACAGACACCTCTATGTTTCAAAACATGTACACACATGCAGTGAAAATAGCCTCAAGATAATACCAATCTTCCAAACAGAAAATTCTTTCTATTTACTTACACAGGAAAAAATTTCATAACAAGATTCGGTCCTGAACTAAACACAGTTTAATATCAACACACAAAAACATGAAATGCAAGACACAATCGCATGCACGTACATATACATAAAAACATCCACACATAAATCAGAACCAACACATTAAAACACATACATACACACGCACGCATACAGCCACACACAGACATACCACCCCTGTCTCTAATACAACACATAAAACAATACCAACCCTACTTATCCTCGAAACCAACAACACTAGGAACACTTAGAACCATAGTGCAATATCTGTTCCAACACTTCGACCCCCCCTCAGTCAGTAGAGAAGAAATCCTTAATGACTGAGATAACTATCATCCCTTCTATCATCCCTCCTCCCATACCTATACCCTCTCCTCTGGGGAACAAGATCTTCCCAACCCTAAGAACCGATCCTGGGTATGGCCATACCCACATGAGGAGACAAATAAATAGAAACATTAAAAAATCCCCTACGTATATTTACTAATACACCTCTTTACCTAAACAAACATAATAATAAGAATACCCGAACAGTCTAAGACTGAAACGAAAAATCACAATATTAAAATCTAAGAATCCAAAGAATAAATATCAAAATTGAATTGCACACATACACATCCTGCCCCATGCACCCATTGGACCAAGTACCAACGGCCCCTTCACCTCCACTCAAGTAAGAGTAAAAAAGGAAAAAAAAATGAGAAAAACAAAGATAAGCAGAAACACGAGCAGAGACAGAGAGAGAGAGAAAGAGAGAGAAAGAGAGAGAGCGAGAGAGAGAGAGAGAGAGAGAAACATAAGACAACAGTCCAGCCCAATGAACCAGTAATAAAAATTGGACATACGAACGAAAAGTAGAATCGTGTACACATGTTTCCACCTCTTGGAAAGTATGAACTACGAATATGTTCTTTTCATTTTTAACACGTCTTGATTATATTCTAATCATTTTAAATACTTTCTGAAGAGGACGCTTCACAGAACGTCTGAATCGCGTTAAAAACAATTTCAATGATTTAAAAACATTATTACAATGACCTACATAAATTTTCTATGAAAAACCAAGGCACGGAATAATAAAATAATGCTAAAAAATACACATTATTAGTGACCATTAGTGATTATTAGTATATATATATATATATATATATATATATATATATATATATATATATATATATATATATATACTAGCAAAAGTACCCGTCTTTGTCTGGATTCACAAACAGCATACAGTAGATGAACTCTGATCTATGAAAGTGTGATAGGTTATGAAAAGGAAGGGTTGTAATGAGATAGCTTCGAATTTGGGGATATCAAAACCAAAGCAAAATATGATGAAAGTAAAAATAAATTAGATAAACCCCATAATTTATTATACCATACCTGCTCACACTAAAACACTTATCACAATATTCTGTGGATCTATATTAAAAAAAAACTTGTTAAACTTTGTGACATATTTCCATTCTATGGGGTCCTGGATATGACCTTAAACTATATCCGATGGTGAGGGCCCCAGCTTGCAGGCCTTAGGGAGTGTGGAACCACCCTTTAATTGTCATTGCTCCCAGGTCCACTCTGACCCTGAGTGGTAGCACCTGTTAGGGTCCCAACTATGGGTTAAATAGAATACGACTTAAAAAAAAAAACAAACAAATATACTATATTAAAAATCGTTCTCTAAAATGACCAGATTCGGCATTACATAACCTGAAAAGGGTTGATATGCCGTAAAACAAAACAACCAACCAACCATTCTATGGAGGCCAGATGCGAACGAACACCCCCATGAATGTATTATACCATATTTCTTCAAACTGAAACATAATTATCAAAGTATAATTACGCAGATAGATAGGAAAAGTCTTATTAATGTTTGTCCCTATTTCCATTCTATGGAGGCCAGGCGCGAACGCAGACCCCACAATTTTATTATACCATCCCTAATTAAGTTAAAACATGCTTATCAAAGTATTTCTATGTACATCTATATCAAAACCACTTGTAAACGTTGTTTTTTTAATTTTTATTTTTTTTATTCCCATACTTTGTTGACCAGCCGCGAACGCAGACCCCACAATTATAATGGACCACCGTTCTGTCAGATCAAACATATCTATTCCTGTGTCCGGATACATCCTCTATCATTATATATAATCAGTTGTTTAAAATAGTCACCCATAATGGAGCCTATTCGTGACCACACACACACACACACACATACACACACACACATACACACACACACATACACACAGGCATTCAGCTTTGTATTATATATATATATATATATATATATATATACATATATATTTATAGTCATCGACATACGGTACTGTTTCGTTGTGTATGTATATATATATATATATATATATATATATATATATATATATATTTATATATTACTAGCAGAAGTTCTCGGAATTGCCCAGGTGTTTGGGTAGTGTAGTAAGGGCTCCCAGAGGAGGAGTCAAAACAACAGTAGCGCGGTGCCCGGGTGGCTGTAGGTTGTATTGTAGGGAACCCCGTGGGTGTAAAAATGCTGTAGAAGCGGAGATGGGAATCAAAACAATGGTAGGCAGGCAGGCTCGAACCCGTAACGCGAAGGAGAAAAAAAAGGTTTTAAAAACGTTATGTCTGGGCCGCTGTCTCTACCCCCCGAACGGATGTGCGGTACTTTGAAATTAAACGTAGTTAATCCAACCGATACGATCACTTGCGAAAATCGCGCCGTAAAAACCGACTCCTTCTTTGTGAGGATTAAGCAATTTATGTTTTTAGACAATGTTTTGGTATTTGTCGTCTTAGACATCAAGCTTCAAAACATAAATCTTGTCATGATCAATCGCGGTTGCCGATCGTTTTTCGCATACATTCATGCATACATGATGATTGCAACGTCTTGTCAGACGAGTGCCACTCCCTCAGACAATTAAAGTCCATGAGCCCATCAAAAATGCCTTCGATCGCAACGGACCCATTTTAATAGACACATACCTGCGAGAGTATCGGTACACAGATGATGTTACAAATCTTAGCTTTGTACGACAACTAAGCCTCTCTCTCGGTTCAAAATGTTGAGATCCAGCAACAAGCAAGAGCAAGATAGCCAGCACCAAGTTATATGCTTTTTTTTTTTTAATCAGAGATTTTCTTCTCCTAGAAAGGCTGCCTTCACCACGGCTTACGGGAGCCCTCTCCACCATAACACACACAAACACATACGGTGCTAGTTGACCGTTGACCCCGAAAAAGGGTTCATTCGCCCTTTGGAAGGTCTTGTTTTTAATCCTTCAGGGAGACTAGCAACCCTCCGCATCAAACAAGTCTGGTGGGGGAACCAGTTTAGTCGCCGGTGACCGACCATGAGGCAGGTAGTACTGGATTACATGATACCAGTAGCATATAACATTACCTGACATACATATATACATGCACACATACATACATACATACAAACCGACAATTAAGAGTAATATTATTGATTATAAACATGTTAATTAAAGAAGCCGACCGTATTTGATAAGTATAAGTTTATATATATATATATATATATATATATATATATATATATATGCTGTCTTTCATGTATGTTATCGAAACTTGTTTATATATATATATATATATATATATATATACATATATATATATGTATGTGTGCGTGTGTCTGTTTTTGTGTACATGTGTAAATATATATGCATATCCGTTGTGCAAGAATAGCATGTTTTGTACGTAATTACACACTTCCGCATACGTTATATAGATCCTTGGCACCCTGTATTTGCGAAACGGCACAAACCCTATTTGGGTTTAATCGGCTTTCTTCTGAAGGAGGAAGTTCTATGAGAGTAGATATGTGACATCAGGTTTTTGCAACTGTTGCAGGGAAGTGTCGACGTCCTCCCACATACAGTGTCTGCAATTTCCAAATTGACCATCGATTTAAGTAATGACCAGGCTCAACCTTGCTTAACTTCGCTGATCTGACGGGAACTAGAGTCTCAACCTTATTATTCCGTATATCCTGTATAATAGACGTTTATCTATATAACAGATCAGTATTTGTAAAGATTTTATTTGTGTACCCACAAACTCCTCGGCCTAACGTTTATAGGGAACATGAACTGAAATAGATATATTGAGAGCATTGCAAAGGCTGCTGCAAAGAAGGTGAGCTCTCTGTGCTAGAAAACGACTTACGCCTGAAAGTATCCTGTACCTCTATAAGACCATCATTCGCCCATGTATGGAGTACTGTTGTCACATTTGGGCTGGTGCATCTGCTAATTGTCTCTCACTTCTGGACAGGGTACAAAAGAGAGTCGCTAACTTAATAGGTCCTGAACTGTCGTCTAGGTTTCAGCCTCTGTCCCATCGACGAAATGTTTTCTCCCTCTGTCTGTTCTACAAGTACTTTAATGGTGAAATCTCTGACGAACTACAATCACTTGTAACCCTCGACGTAACTACCCCGAACAAATACGACAAGCAGCTAAGTCCCACTTCTTACAGTAGAGGTCCCTAGGTGTAAGAAAGTCTTTTACTCCAATAGTTTGTTCCCACAGAACTGCTAGACATTGGAACTCGTTTTCGAGGTTCTGCTTTCGCAACTGTACTGACACGCAGAAGTTCAAGTGTAATGTGAACAAACATCTTTATACTCGTCTTCCTTTCATAATGCCTCTGCAACATATGCTCCTGATAGTAGCCCCCTACTTTAAACTGACACTGTGCCTTGCTTGGGATCAAAATAGATTTTAAAAAACAAAAACAAAAAACATATATACATTCCGCTACGCAATAGAATCACGATTCACGAACTACATGCCTGATACAGCTCTGCTTGACAAACACACAAATAAAATAAAGAAAGTCTAATGAAACTCATTATCGGACCAGCGCACATTAATTCGTAACCCATTTTCTTGGAGTCATAAGAGAAATGGAATGACAAATAAGCACCATAGAACGTGGAAATAATAATATGCAGCCCATTATCAGCGATATCATATTCCCCAAATGCAATTAAATGATGACCCAGAACAATGTGTCATCATGCATCATCATATTCAGAGCCGCACGAAGTATTGTTCTGAATATCACCATCAAGTATAATAACTATAAATTGCCCCAAGAGAATAACATTCAAACACGGCAGTGTTTAAATATATGGTAAAGTGTTAGAGCTGGTTTCAAGTTTCCTCGCTCACTGATATTGCGACCAAATGTCAAACAATTCTTACAGTTCATAAGTTGCCATCTCAGCTATATTTTGCAAAAAAAAAAAAATATCAATTTCCTTTCAGTAATACAAAAGTTATAGTAAAATAACTGTGTTCAAAATTCTCAAATGTGCAACGAACATAGCAACGTTTTTCTTGTTTGATTGGCTATTGGTTATCATAGAAACCGATTCTGTTACGCTGCCTCACACGACATAATCACGTTGGCACACCGGTTCCAGCTGAATCACTGCAGTTAAGCAACGTTTAACCTGGTCAGTACTTAATGGATTCCCATTTGGGAGATGCAGGTGCCGTATGTGCTCTCCGCTTATCTCGGCATTGTTTTCAGTCGTCCTGAACTTCTTCTTGCCACTGGACTCAAACAGTGGCGATCCAGGTAAGGTGTGGTTGTGATTGCGCAACCCTTGCCTCATAATTACACGCGCAGATGCCCCAGGGAATATCTTTTTTCTTTCTAGACTGAACGGAAGTTTTTTGTTAAGTACGCTGCCTCAGATTGGCTTGGAACGGCGGAGATTATGACGTAACAAACATGTCATTTAGGGCTATGACTATAGAATTTTCTTATCATTGTTTTGACTCTCGAGTATATATCCGACACAGTTAGACACAGTTATTCAACCGGGAACCACATCACTATATAAAAGCGTATAAGATATTAAGGGATACACACGCGAGAGTCATAGAATGAAACGAATATGCTGTTGTCATAGCCTTACTAATAATTTACTGGTGTCCCGATGTGTCGCTATGATGTTCTGTCGCTAATAATTCACATGTAACAAGTGAAACAGTGAGAGAGAAAATTCTATTTCCAAACAAAGCCTGGAAAAATAATGGATTACATAAAAAAATGCGAGTATGAAATGTTGTATGGTTCTTCGACACAAAGCACACCATTATTAAGATTACGCATGGAAAAGTGAAAGAACTAGTTTTTAAAACAGGAAAAAAAGGACAAGATATTCTAGTAAAAAAGATAAGTTTATGAATTACAATATAGCAGTATTAATTAAGAATTGAATATATAATGTTAAAGTGTAATCTAGTAAAATAAATGGTCACAACAGATTTTACCATAATGGATTACTCTATATTTTTGATACAGAATAATCGCGTTGAATATCGATAGATAATGGAATTTAACAACACAGGGTATGACTAGTAGATTACAGTTTATATAATTGTAATTATTTGTTCAACTTCGCAAATATTTGGAATTTATGTTGCAGCGTCATTAGAGTTGAATTCATTATTCCAAAATTGATTCCGCATTCAAAACGAGATACTTTAATTAAGCTTTCTAATTCGCTACAATATGGTTGTCTTCCAGTCCAACGTAAACAAGTTCTTGATGAGCTGTTCCACTTAAGTTAACAAATTTACCGAATTTCCATTACTAACGATTACTATATTTTCAAATTGACTATTGTACACTCTTTAAGCCTTATCCTCGGGTGGCATCTGATCCTTGATAAGTGATGATGTCTATATAAAAACAGTTTCTGATTTGGTAATTGCTGAACAAAATTCATCGTTCATTCGAAAGCGATTAAATAAAACTACTAGAAGATTAACTATATACAAAGTTTCTAATTGCCTGTTCTTAAAAAAGAAAACAAACAAAGGCATATATAACGTGTCCGTTACTTTTTATCTGTCTCGTGTTATTTGAAAATCCTAGGACCCACACACTGTCTGGTACCGCTACAAAGGAAGAAACATAAAAATATAAACAAAAACGAAATAACTATCTGAGTCTTTTTAAGTGCCAATAGAATGAACTTTTTCGTTAATTGTGGTATCTATCTTCTTTTAGTATTCAATGTTTACCACTTTTCTCTTAATTTCTTCCTAGAAACAATTTCTGTATATTTTCTTTATTTTCATCTATATTTTCTTTTATTATTCAATTTTTACCCCTTTTCTCTTAATTTCTTCCGAGAAATAATTTCTGTATATTTTCTTTATTTTCATCTATATCTTCTTTTTTTATTCAATTTTTACCCCTTTTCTCTTAATTTCTTCCTAGAAACAATTTCTGTATATTTTCTTTATTTTCATCTATATCTTCTTTTTTTATTCAATTTTTACCCCTTTTCTCTTAATTTCTTCCGAGAAATAATTTCTGTATATTTTCTTTATTTTCATCTATATCTTCTTTTTTTATTCAATTTTTACGCCTTTTCTCTTAATTTCTTCCTAGAAACAATTTCTGTATATTTTCTTTATTTTCATCTATATCTTCTTTTTTTATTCAATTTTTACTCCTTTTCTCTTAATTTCTTGGTAGAAATAATTTCTGTATATTTTCTTTATTTTCATCTATATCTTCTTTTATTATTCAATTTTTTCTCCTTGTCTCTTAATTTCTGGGTAGAAATAATTTCTGTATATTTTCTTTATTGTGATCTATATTTTCTTTTATTATTCAATTTTTACCCCTTTTCTCTTAATTTCTTGGTAGAAATAATTTCTGTATATTTTCTTTATTTTCATCTATATTTTCTTTTATTATTCAATTTTTACCCCTTTTCTCTTAATTTCTTGGTAGAAATAATTTCTGTATATTTTCTTTATTTTAATCTATATTTTCTTTTATTATTCAATTTTTACGCCTTTTCTCTTAATTTCTTGGTAGAAATAATTTCTGTATATTTTCTTTATTTTCATCTATATCTTCTTTTATTATTCAATTTTTACGCCTTTTCTCTTAATTTCTTGGTAGAAATAATTTCTGTATATTTTCTTTATTTTCATCTATATCTTCTTTTATTATTCAATTTTTACGCCTTTTCTCTTAATTTCTTGGTAGAAATAATTTCTGTATATTTTCTTTATTTTCATCTATATCTTCTTTTATTATTCAATTTTTACGCCTTTTCTCTTAATTTCTTGGTAGAAATAATTTCTGTATATTTTCTTTATTTTCATCTATATCTTCTTTTATTATTCAATTTTTACCCCTTTTCTCTTAATTTCTTCCTAGAAATAATTTCTGTATATTTTGTAAATTTTCATCTTCATACCTTTTTAGTATTCAATTTTTACTACTTTTCCCTTAATATCTTCCTAGAAATAATTCCTGTATATTTGTTAATTTTGATCTATATTTTCTTTTAGTATTCAAATTTTACCCCTTTTCGCTTAATTTTCTTTCTAGAAATAATTACCTTATATTTTGTTAATTTTGGTCTATATTTTTTTAGTATTCAATTTTTACACCTTTTCTCTTAATTATTTCCTAGAAATAATTTCTGTATATTTTGTTAATCCGGATATCTATTTTCTTTTGGCATTCTATTTTTACACCTTTGCTCTTAATTTTTTCCTATAAATAATTTCTGTATATTTTGTTAATTTGTACCGCTATTTTTTTTAGTATTCAATTTTTACACCTTTCCTCTTAATTTCTTCCTAGAAATAATTTCTATATATTTTGTTAATTTTGTACCTCCATGTTCTTTTAGTATTCCATTTTTACACCTTTTCTTCTTATTTGTTACTCGAAATAATTTCTCTATTGTGTGTTAATTTTGACCTCTATTTTCTTTTTTATTTGTACACTTTTCCCCTTATTCTTCCTAGAAATAATTTCTGTATATTTTGTTAATTTTGTTGTGCGTTAAAACTCGTTTCACTTCTGGCTCCGTTTTTTTTTTTTTACTCACTTTGCTCGTTTCGTGTGTTTTTATGGTTAATGCTTTTGAGAGGAGCACACGATTACAAGCCTCACATTTCCAGCTCTTCAATTCAATGGGCAAAACCGTCACGTTCCCCTTCCGAAGACCTGTCTTGAGTTTAGCACTAGTAATATTTTTCCTTACAAAAAATACAGAACCTCCTCCAACTAGCCTCGTCCATTCAGGCCGGCGTTCTGCCAGGCTCTCCCAGTTCTGAACAGGAATCTTAAAAGCTTAAAGATCGTCCTGTATACAATCTTTAAAACGCTTCTTTGATCGATGTTGAGGGCGTTTCCCAGTTTTAAGCTCGCCGTAAAACAACTGCCTAGGCAGCCTAACATCCTCCATTCAAACAACGTGACCTACCCAGCGCAACCGGTTCCTCATCATCATTACTTCGATGCTCAAACACCCAGCCTTTCCAATAATATCCATTCCAGGTGTCATAGACTGCCATTTCACATTTAGAACTCGTCTGAGGCATTCTGATTGAATCTCTCGAGTTGCTTCATCTGCCGACGTTGTATTGTCCAACATTCGGATGAGTAAAGCAAAACAGAAAGTACACAGGTCAAGTAAACACACAGGTCAAGTCAACACTGATCTTGGCTTTGACAAAGATGTCACGATCACACCACAGCCAGTTTTCTAGTGTTCCAAATTATGTGCTTGCCCTCTGGATGCGAAGACGTATCTCCGCATCCAGAGGGCCATCTCTGGAGATTGTGCTACCCAAGTACACAAATGTGTCCACAACATTAAGTGTATTTCCTCCCACATAGGTGTTTGGTTCAATGTACGGAGCGCCAGGTGCAGGAGTGAACCTCACTTTCGTCTTTTTAATGCTAATAGTTAAACCAAAGACGTCACGTGCTGCTGAAAAATAATTCACTATATTTTGCATATCGCGCCTCGAGTGAGACACAAAATAAGCATCATTAGCATAGAGTAGTTCCCTAACTAGACCTCCAAAGGTTTGTGAATTTGCATTACATCTTCATAGATTAAATATCTTGCCAGTAGTCCTGAAGAGGAAAAAGACACCTTTATCGCAATCCTTAAATGCATATGCAATAAGCACTGCGAAGTAAATTGAGAATAGATTGGGACCCGAAATATCCCCCTGTTTTACACCATTGTCAACGGCAAATTCCCCAGATAGTTGTCCATTGTATGCAACGCGAGCCTTCATATTTCTCTGGAGTTCTTGAAGCATCCTGACAAAGGTACGAGGACATCCAATCTTCCCAATAATTACCCACAAGGTCTGTCTGTTTACGGTATCGACCGCATTTGTGAGATCCACGAATACTTGATAAGGTGGCAACTGTAGTTCGATACACTTTTCCTGTAGCTGTCTTGCAGTAAATATCATATATATATATAGTGCCCCTACCCTCAGTGAAACCGCATTGCGACTCAGAAAAGATTAACGGGCCTGTCTTCGATGAGCCTATCAAACAAGACTCTCGCTAGCCAACGGTAATGATCGCAGTCAGACTTTGATCCTTTTCCCTTGTATAAAGTGCCTAATTAACTATTTATCCAATTCTGTCGTACTTGTGAACTAAACCAAGACTTTTTTAGTCAGCGTATGTAATGCATTGGCTATATGCATCCCTTCATGTTGAAGCAGCTCAATGGGAATGAAGACGGGTGATTTCCCAACCTTTATCCTCCCCATAGCAGAGACGACCTCAGCGAGTGAGGGTAACTTATCCATGTGATAAAAAAATGTCAAGCTGAGGCAAGCCACTAATGACATTTTCAGCGACAGTTGATGGGTTGAAAAACAAATCAGCAAAGTGCTCCTTTATTTTATCTGGATCTTTGATGAGGGTTGAACCATCTTTGGACAGTAAAGGTACAAAAGGAGCCTTCTCCCAGATGATCTGTCTTGCCAGATTAACGATCACCATCTGCCCGGAGCTACTGGTTTTATGGCACCAATGACTCACCTGAGATGCCCCCTCCTATCAGTAGAACAGGCCCGCCGGGCTTAGTGACAAGCCACACGGTAAGGCCAGGAGTATTTTATAGGAGAGAAGGAACTCGTCCCCACTTCCGCCCCAGCAATGTGACAACCATTTGAACCCAAATATATATATATATATATATATATATATATATATATATACACTTGTGCCCGATATTATTCATACCCCCCCCCTTGAAAATTGAGTTTATTAGGTGTAACTTTGTAAGAATTTATTGTTTACGTCCATATTGATACATATTCTTAATACACCTCTTCTGATCATTTTCGTCATTTTAAAATCTCGGGATACTTGTAATAAAAGAAATATACAGCTATTTATAAAATCTGCAATGTTCAAAAATAATCATACCCCCTTATTTTTTCAGTATTAATCGAGTTTCTGACTGTTTGTTTCCTGTTTGATTCTTATTTTGAATGCTTTTATACAACCTTTGATTAATTTCATTTCGGTTTTTGCATTTTTCAGAAATTAAAATGATATGAACTGAAAACCAATAAAAGAATAAAAATTATTAGAATGGGGAAGAAAAAAGAGCTTAGTAATGATCTTAGGACTAAAATTGTGAATTCACATAAGGATGGTTTAGGTTACAAGTCAATTTCCAAGAAATTTGAGGTCCCTACAGCAACAGTACAGAGCATCATCAAAAAATTCCAGAGCCACCACACAGCAAACAACTTGATTGGTAGAGGAAGGAAAAGGAAACTGTCTGCTAGAGCCACCAGGAATATTGTAAGAAGTGTTAATGCAAATCCAACCACCACTACTAAGGACATTTTAGAAAATCTGGAGTCTTCTGGCATAAAAATATCAAGGCAAACATTGCAAAGGACTCTGCATGAAAATGGTCTGAAAGGAAGAAGACCAAGAAGGACTCCCTTGCACACCGGAAAACACCTTGCAGCACGTCTAAAGTTTGCTAGGACCCATGTGAATTCTCCAGAGTCCGTTTTCTCAAGTATTTTGTGGACTGACGAAACAAAAATTGAATTGTTTGGCCATATGGATGCTTCTTACGTTTGGAGGAAGAAAGGAGAAGCTTACAACCCAAAGAACACCATACCCACGGTGAAAGATGGCGGTGGTAGCTTAATGTTTTGGGGCTCCTTTTCGGCTAGTGGTCCAGGTAGTTTGGTCAAGATAGATGGAACCATGAAGAAGGAGCAATATTTGGAGATACTCCAGAAAAACATTAGACAGGATGCGGAGAAGCTCCATTTAGGACCAAACTGGGTCCTTCAACAGAATAATGATCCAAAACATACTGCCAAAATAGTCAAGAAATGGTTTGAGAATAATAAATTTAATGTTTTAGAATGGCCTAGCCAGAGTCCCGACCTGAACCCTATCGAAAACCTCTGGCACATAATGAAAACTGAGGTTAAAAAGCGGAAACCTAGAAATTTGAGGGATTTGGAGAACTACTGCATTGAAGAATGGTCAAAAATCAGTGTTGATGCTTGTAAAAACCTTGTTGATAAATATTCAAAACGGTTACAGGCAGTTATTAAGAATAAAAGGCATGCTATTGACTATTAGTAAGAGAGGTATGAATAATTTTGAACTAGTGCCATTATTGTTTTTCTTTGTATAATGTTTCAAACTTGCATAATTTATTTATTTGTTGAGTTTAAATTAAATGCGTATGCTTGATTTATTGTTTGAAATCCCTTTAATATTGTCTACCTTCTGGTTTGAGCAATATTCTTATAGAAATCTCAAAGATCCGAGGGGTATGAATAATATCGGGCACAAGTGTATATGTATAAAGCCTATGTCATAAAAAATATGAATAATAGATTATGTATGAATTAAATGCATTTAGTTTGTAATGATAACTAACAACAACAACACACACACACACACACACACATATATATATATATATATATATATATATATATATATATATATATATATACACACTGATTAAATGACAAACAATTATATTCCAAAATGCACTGGAAGTATTTTATACGAGAGAAGGATCTCGTCGCCACTTCCGCCTCGAGCAAGTTACAACCATACGTACGTACATACATACATACATACATACATACATACAAGCATTTAAACAGACAGGTAAGATTTATATTATAGATTTTTACTGTTTATAGTCGCGTATACTTTATGCTACAAGTATTTTCAAATTCAGTCGCAACATTTAAATCTGGTATTAAACAATAACATTATCTTTGTGTTTCTTCAAAGATTATGAAGATCGATTATTATTCTAGGGGTAAACTTCACTAATATCTGTCTCGCATACTGAATACATATACTAATCTATATATTCAGATCGGTCCTGAAGAAGCCAGTCTTTAATTTGCAATAAAGCCAGGACTCATATTCAGAAGATGAAATTCAAAAATTACATAGATAAATAAGGCAAATTTATTTCATTATTCACAACATATCTCTACGGGTAAAAGTGCATTGTTTTATGATTTTAATTTGAATTGAACTTATCATTAGATTTATAAGTGGCTCTCAGAATTTCGTGATTATATTCAACAATAAAAGGGAAAAAAATCATAAAGTGAATAAAACGGGCGATACTGAACTACGAGAAAGATCGTAAAGATAATTTTAAGATGGCAATTCCCTTAGCAATATTCAATAGGTATTCGGTTCAACGGATCTATTTCGTTAGGTATAACGCAAATACTATTAGAAAATCGGTTGATGATATTTTTAATCAGCTATTTATACACTGGATTTTTTTTTTACATAGGAGTCACCACTTATCAAGGCCCGGGAGCCACCAGAGGATAAAGGTTATTGAGTGCACAGTAATCAATGGGATAATATCGTAGTAACCGTTAGTAATGGAATTTGGTAAATTGGATTACTTAGGGGGACGGTTCATCAAGAACTTGTTTACGTTGGACTTGAAGACAATCAGATTGTAGTCAGCTGGAAAGCAAGCAATCGGAAGAGAGTTTCACAAGTGTGCAGTTTCTAAGAAAAAAGCTTTGCTCATCGAATCTACGTTTAGGTTGAGGCACAGATAAAGAGCGTGGGAAATTATTCATAGTGGTTTTGGTTAGACGAGTGTTTTTCGTGAAAGTTTAACGAGAGGAACCATAGATTGAAGCTCAGACGAACACTAGCAATGAAAATAACGATAAAGCAGCGACAGGTTCGCAACGTGTCTTTTGTCGGAAAAAAGGTTGCCGGGAAGGGAAAAGGGCATCTCTCATTAAGCTACGAAGTCTATTTTGTACTCTGTCAAGGCAGAATAAGCTGCTTCTAGCAGCTGCTGACCAGATGTGGCAACAGTACCCCATCCTTGGCTGACAGCGTACAGTGATTAAAGTAAAAGGAGTATGTTGCAAGTTGCTCGAAACACTGTGTCGTGTTAACATATTTCTTTAGGCAATACAATGTAATTTTTCAGCCGCTTATACGCTTTTAAGAGTATTTGAAAATATTCACTAACAATTTTCTTTCAATAATTTTCTTTATGACGTATTAAGTGGCCAGCGTGTTGTTTGCGTGGAATCCGAATGTTAGGAATTAAAATGTCATTGTACAGATTACGTAAGAAAAATTGGTTTGGTCTTATATTTTCTTACTCTCAAGTTTTTTTTTTTTTTTTTTTTTTTTTACAAAGGCATCACCACATTATCAAGGCCCAGAGGCCACTCAAGGATAAGGGTTAAAGAGTGTACAGTAGAAATTGGTCAATATAGTAATCATTAGTAATGAAAATTTGGTAAATTTAATAACTTATATGGAGCGGCTCATCAAGAACTTATTTACTTTAGACTTGAACACAACCATATTGTAGTCAGCCGGAAAGCAGGAAAACGGAAGACAATTCCACAGGCGTGCAGTTCTAAGAAAGAAGCTTTGTTCATGGAATCTACGTTTAGGTTTAGGCACAGATAAAGAGTGGGGGAAATTATTGATAGTGTTTACAGCTAGACGAGTGTTTCTTGTGAAAGTTTGGCGAGGGGGGACCATAGAATGAAGCTCAGTTGAACACTTTCCATGAAAATAACGATACATCAGAGACAAACTCGCAACATCTCTTCTGTGAGATAGAGGTTGCAAGGAGGAGAAAAGGACATCTCCTACGAGGCTACGAAGTCTATTTTGAACTCTATCAAGGCAGGACA
Organism: Euprymna scolopes; assembly: GCF_053919585.1. NCBI lineage: Eukaryota > Metazoa > Mollusca > Cephalopoda > Sepiida > Sepiolidae > Euprymna > Euprymna scolopes. The sequence goes on along the minus strand of NC_136489.1, from coordinate 167,985,878 downwards.
AGTCCTTTCTAGCAGCTCCTGCACAGATGTGGCAACAGTATTCCATTCTAAAGTCGACCGTTATTGGAACAAACGCTGATACCGACGAATAAATTTCGATTTACTTTTTTTTTTTAATATTCAATTTTTTAACGCATAATCGTTTGGATATTTTGTTGTTGTTGTTATTTTATCCAATGACAGCAGGCGCAGGTGAAACGTGACCAAAACCGCGAAAACTTTCACGTTTTTTTTCTAATGGTCGGAAATACTTGATCCTTCGTCAAAGCTATCCAGGTTATTTTTTATTGTGTCGCAATCAGTAGACAAGTTGCCTATCACGGCTTCAGAGAGGCACATCTACTCTCTAGAAAAGGATAGGCCGCGCCAGTTTCCCAACCTGGTATTTTTACTTTGCGGCACATACAGCTCCTCGCCTTCCCAAATAGTAACCAATCTGGTACTGGCCAGGTTCAACGTTGCTTAACTTCGGTGATCTGACGAAAATCGGATTGTGCCGTGATTGTGCGAGTATTTTTTATATACTTGTTCGTTTCTTTTTTATTTATTACTTATTTCTTTAAAATAAAGTTATTGTTTGTAAAAATTATTTACTTACCAAAAATACTGTGTAATTTACATAGTATAGGCATTACCTGTGTGTGATCTATTTCTAATCAGAATCAGAATGAAGACGGACACTTTTTGTTTTAAGTATGCTATTTTTTTTCCATCCAATGTCTCCCTTTCATCTGTGTCAGATATTATCAGCTTTAACAACTAACTTTTGTCTAACATTACCGTCATAAGGAGTTATGTCGTTTTCGACTTCCATAACTCGTCTTCAGAGAAATCATGAATTAAAATTGGCGTTTGGTAAATTTACTGAAAAAAGTATCTCCACAAACAACATCGCATATCTCGCCGGCGTACATGTCACCTGTCTTCGCCTAACATTTTGTAGCATAGGAAACTCACAAAATGAAGTTGGAAATATATTAATAAAAAAAAACAAAAAAACACCGTCAGTTAAACCGTCTCATATTATAACTTGCGCGTCCCAATCATGAACGCCTTGTTCATTCTCATGAACCAGCCGGCCATCAATCAAAGAGAAGGGCACACTTAAGTGATGTTAACGCTTTTAAACGATGTTAATCTTTTTCAATAAATTAAGCGAACACAAGTTTTTATTCATCATTCGACTGAAGACGACACAGGAAAGTTGAAAACGTCCGCGACTATAGAACATTTCTTTTTACGTTCGAATAGAACGTTCGCATATGGAAACAAAAAACGGATCAGAAGATAAGCACACAGGAATTATCCTAGCTGTACAATAAAAAAAAATGTCTGTGACTCACCATATATATATATATATATATATATATATATATATATATATATATATTTATATATTTTGGGAGCAACTTATTACTTAGACACATCTGATTAGATATATTTTCTTGTTGCCCAGCGGTCCTTTACATTTCGGCAGGCATTTTATATAGAATCGCGCCCAGAAGTTATTGGTCGGCCATAATTTTCTCAAACACACTTTATCGGGCATCGATTATTATCAGGACCACAATTGCTTTTGGGCGGAATTCTATATAATATGCCTGCCAAAATAAAAAAAAAGACCGCTCGGCAAAAAGAAAACATATTCTGAATAATCGGAAAAAGAGATAACTCCGTCTCTCTCTCTCTCTCTCTCTCTCTCTCTCTCTCTATATATATATATATATATATATATATATATATATATATATATATATATATATATATATATATATATATATATATAGTAATTTATAAAATATATATGGCGATTAAACTACACAGAATATTCCACGTTTCATTCACTCTAGGACTCTTCAGGCTTATGCGCGAGTTCTGTGATTGTTTATCGTTTTTATATAAAAATATAAACAACCACAGAACTCGCGCATAAGCCTGAAGAGTCCTAGAGTGGATGAAACGCGGAATAGTTTGTGTAGCTTAATCGCCATATATATTTTATAAATTACTAACTAGCTCTACCTACGTATTGAGCATTTTTGAAGTAAATACTTAAAGTATACGCATAAATCTATACTTTCGTATTTTAATTTTATTTGAGTAAATGTAGTGTATGTATATATATATATATACTTAATTTACTCACATAAAATTAATATATATATATATATATGTATGTATGCATGTATGTATGTATGTGTGTGTATATATATATATAGAGAGAGAGAGATAGACAGAGAGGGAGAGAGAGAAAGAGAGAGAGAGAAAATAAATGACAAAAAGTTATATTCCAAAAGTCATGATGTTGACTATCTTAAAATTTATTCCTTTAATTCAGTTGACTTATACGATTCGTGACAGTATCTGTTTCGTAGCGCAAAATCAATCACTTAATTAGTATATCAATCAGTGAATCTATTATGCCCTTAACTCATCATATATATATATATATATATATATACATATTTATATATATATATATATATATATATATATATACATTCAGACTCTATCTTCTAAAAACTATAGCAAATAGGAATTATCCCTACTGCACAATGAAACACGCATATATATATATATATATATATATATATATATATATATATATATATATATACATATATATATATGTATATATATATATATATATATATATATATATATATATATATATATATATAAGAGTAAATCACAGAAATGGATACTTTTCAGGAAAACAAAACTCTGCGAATATTTCAGCAAAGATTTTGTACTGTACATTAAAACATTTACTAACCTATCCATTATCGAATTTTTAGAAGCTAAAAGACGTCTAAAAATATCAGTTTCCCGTGACTCACCATATATATATATATATATATATATATATATATATATATATATATATATGCAGGATGTCCATAAATCAGTGTGCACTTTAAAAAATGTATAACTTTATTTCGATTTGCAATAGAAATAATCTGTAACATGGATTTGAAAGAAGTAAATCTATATTTTTTCAGCTTTTATTGACATTTTATTTAACTTTCCACATGCCCTCCATCATTAGCAATACAAAGTGTAATACGATTTTGCAGTTCACGAAAAACATTTGCCAAATTATTTGTAGTAATGCCTGAAATCACATTAGTTATTCTAGCTTTCAAATCTTCCAATGAACTAGGTTTGGTTGCATACACAATTGTTTTCACATGTCCCCATAAAAAATCTAATGGAGTCAAATCTAGCGAACGTGGAGGCCAATGAAATAGTCCACCCCTTCCGATCCCTCTGTTAGGAAATTCCTGATTTAGAAACTGTCTAACACGCCGAGCAAAGTGACAAGGAGCTCCATCTTGTTGAAACACTGTATAATCTTTCAAGTTTAATTGTTCAAGTTGCGGAATAAATTAGTTCTGCAACATATCTAAGTAGCTGTCAATGTTAATAACACGATCTTCAAAATAATATGGCCATATGATTTTATTCCCAAAGCACATCACACATTAACTTTAAGAGAGTCCCTGTCATGTTCAACAGTTTCATTTGGGGTTTCAATTCCCCAAATTCGGCAATTATGCTTGTTGACCTTGCCACTAATGTGAAACGTTGCTTCATCAAAAAACAGTAAATTATTCACAAATGCATCATCATTGCAAAGTTTTTCATTGAACTGGTGACAGAGAGTTTACCGTGCATAATACTCCTCTTCTAACAACTGTTGATGTAATTGAATTTTGTAAGCTTTCATATGAAGCTGTGCCCGCAGAATCTTATGCACAGTAGATTTTGGCAGTCCGAGCTTCAATGATGCCCGTCTTACAGACTTTCTTGGACTTGCAGTAAAGGATCCTTCTCTGGAAGCAAGACTTTCGTCACTGACACATGGCCTTCCAGGCCGTGGTTTATCATGGACAGAGCCTGTCTCTTTACATTTTTTCATCCATTTAACAATGGTTTCCATATGAAGCGCTTTTATATTGTATTCAATTCTAAATTTTCTTTGTACAGCAATAGTAGATTTCAATTCAGCCAACCAAAGGACACAGTTTACTTTTTCCTCAATTGAAGCCAGGGGCTCATATTGATTCTGAAAAACAAAAGAAAATATTTTTACTTATCTAAAAATTGTTACGAATTTTGTGGTGAAAAATTATTCAATAAGTATACTTAAAACTAGATACATGAAACTTTATAACATTTTTTACAGATCATGTCTATCGCAAATATAAATAAAGTTATACATTTTTTAAAGTGCACACGAACTTTATGGACACCTTGCATATATATATATATATATATATATATATATATATATATATATATATATATATATATGATTCATTATTAATTCCTGTCTTCTAAAACATGATTAAAAAATAACACAATGATCCTCAGCCGAGCAAGCAATATCCTTCGAATAGACAGACAGTCTTTAATAAAATATTTTAATGAGAGTTTTGCATATTTTTTTGTGATGACTAACATGATTCTATTTATTGACGATGAAGTGGGGGGATGTCCTGAGCTGGTCTATTCAAGCAATTACTTTATTCATCTAACAGATTAATAACAGCGAAGAGCATTGCAACATTTTTAGCTTATCTGTTGGGACAGCATACAAAATTTGCAATGATGATCTTGGCTACTCGATGATTTGCTACTAGAGAGTACCAAATATAATTACTGCCGAGCACAAACAAGGGAGAGCAGAGTTGTCCCAGCAGTGGCTATCCTGTTCATATGAAAGATGTTGATGAGTTTCTGAAGAAGTTGCTAACGTGCGACAAGACACGAGGTTAGCTCTGTGAGCCTAAATCTAAACGGCAGTTCATGAAGTGGAACCATGTAGGATATCCAATGAAGACGATGTTCCCATTTCGGCAGAACACAAAAAGGTGAGGCTCACGGAATTGTGGTATATGCAAAACAGCCCACTTGCCATCTTCTTTATTAAGAAAGTAACCACTGTGATTCGTACTGATTTTTACTGCAAAACTTGTGAATTTGAATAAATTGCTTTCGGATAGGATATTGTAAGTTATGACAATTCGTGTGCATATTATATTGAAATGCTGAGACAGGCCAAGAAATAAATAAATAACAAATGCGTGGCTCATTAGTCAGAAAGAGTCATCTTGCATCTGGCCATCGCCGAGCCTTACATAGCAGAATATAATGTGCAGACTATGAACTAGCTGAGCTGGAAACTTCTTACTCAGCCACTCACCCCTTACAGCTGAGAACTTGTCCCTTAGGACTTTTAAAGTTGAAAAACTTTCGAAAGGTTTAACGAGAGGCACAAGGTTAGAAAGTGATGATGAAGTTAAATGGTCGTGAGATTTACGGAAGCTTTGCACTGGTGAGAAAAATATGAAACATTGCTGTGAGACTACGTAGAAAATAACAAAAGTAAACCTACTATCTGTATGAGAAGCATAGTATGACACTATGTCACCTGTGTGCTTTTTACACACGTCCACACCAGACCTTGACAACCATATATATATATTATATATATGTGTGTGTGTGTGTGTGTGTGTGTTTGGAGATACAGCATTTATATACAGTTTTGAATAAAATAGGCGGAAGTTTCTCAAGAGCTCTTTCAGCGATCATCTCATCAGGAGAAATCAATAGCGTACAAAATAATATTATGTCGAAAATAAAGAGTTCTAATGGGGAACTTATTGAATGTGCAAAAAGTACGGGGACTAAAATAAATTTATTAACGTTTAAAAACGATTAAAATATTGGCACAACGAAGAAAAAAAAACGGGAGAAAAGATTCGAAGTTCCCCAAATGAGTTTGATGTTTCCTTTGCCGGCACAAAGAAGGTTGACGCACCGCAATAGAGACAGACTCCAAAATAAATGGTTTTTGGAGTCCGCTCTATGTAGCACCTCGAACCATTCTATTTTATATCTATCGGCACAGCACGGGTTGTCAACAAAATGCTGGCCAATAGCAGAGTTTTCCCCCCATTTTTTAAACGTTGATAAATTTATTTTAGTGTCCCCCTACTTTTGGAACATTCAATAAGTTCCCCTTTAGAACTCTTTATTTTCGACATAATATTATTTTGTACGCTATCGATTTCTCCTGATGAGATGATAGTCGAAAGAGCTCTTGAGAAACTTCCGCCTATTTTATTCAAAACAATATATATATATATATATATATATATATATATATATATATATATATATATATATATATATATATATATATATAACCCATATACTGGGTGACCCAAAGAAACGCCCCCAACTCTAATTAGGCCCGGTTTCTTAGTGTTTTGTCCGGATGAAATGAAATGGAACTTTGGTCATAACCAGTTTATTATATCCAAAACGTCACATTAAAACACTAGGGCCTTTGGCCATTTTTCTCCGTTCTACAGCATATGTCCTAGATGGCCCCCATTTAGCTTATATATATATATATATATATATAATTACACATATATATATATATATATATATATATATATATATATATATATATAATTTAAAGGAGATTAGAATAATAGTCTAAAGAGCTAAGTGTATTTTAATGTAATAGTGAAATTACTAGTTTAATTAAAATACAGGAAATGCTCGTTGTAATTTAGATATATAATAAGCTCGATTGTTAAATGCCCTAGAGCTAATTCAATATTAAGTAATGTGATTTATAATTTAAAAGTTTTAAAATTTTAAAATTTAAAAATCAAAATTTAATTAAATTAAAAATCAGTTTCATAAGAAGGAACAACAACAAAGTCAATTATCTGTACGATCGTATTGGTATTATATAATTATATATCTATATATTTTTAAATCAAATTTATTATGTAAATTCAAAAATATATATATTTTTTCTACTCATTTCCATCTCTAACCTATACCAATTTCCTTATTAATTTTCTTATAAATTTTATATCCAAACCTTTTACTTCAATTTTTCAGATTCATCTGCCTTACTTTTAATGCTAGGTTTATTTTTGGTGTCTTTTCAATTCAATAGAAATCCTCCTAAATTTGCTGATGAGGAGACCGTGCTTACCAAAAAAACTATGTATAATTATTCTACGTGACTTCATGTATACCACAAATAAAAAGCACGGATTTCCGAAACGATCGTACAGATAATTGACTTTGTTGTTGTTCCTTCTTATGAAACTGATTTTTAATTTAATTAAATTTTGATTTTTAAATTTTAAAAATTTTAAAACTTTTAAATTATAAATCACATTACTTAATATATATATATATATATATATATATATATATATATATATATATATATATAGTTATATATGTATGTATTTAAATGAGTGTAGCCATGAACAATTGTGGGTTTTTCAGATTTTTATCTTTTTTATTTTAAAATATTTTTATAAAACGTTTCAAGCCTTGTTCAGCTCTCTTCAGATATTTTTATATAAAGTTTGTTTTTTAAGTAGAAGTTTGAAATGTCATTTTGGAAAACATTTTAACTTTTACAACACTGATTGTGTTTTTCAAAGAAATGCCAATCTCAGACTTTTTGTCACCAATAGTCGGTGTGCTGCTCTAGATTAAATCAATTAAATAAATTAAGTCCATTTAGTAGGCTAGTGGGCTTTTGGTCTATTTGATGAAGATTTTTATAGTTTTGCTTATGATTTACTTTCTTTTTTGATGTGTGTGTATGTGTGTGTATGTGTGTGTATGTGTGTGCCAGTGTGTTAAGGCGAGAGTTGTCTCACATGTACTCAGTCACCAAAACATAAGTACACGCACACATACAAACAAAATGGAAGATAGATAACAGATGATATATACACACACACGCACACACAATCACACACACATATATACACACACACATATATATATATATACATACATATATCTATATATGCACACACACACATACAAACGCATACGCATGTAGGGCATAATTATCCCGCATACACTTATTATTGCGCAAACATGAAACACTAGTGTTTGCATGTATAAAAGAATCATTATTATTTAATTATAAAAATCAAGCCTCTATAAGACAAATTACTGATGAGAATTGTCTACGGAATAATAACCAAAATGCAGGCAATTAGCGTTTATGAAATGTTCACGACTTTCTCTCATTAAAATACTTCAAATTGTCCAATAAATTTGCCTGAATTAAGCGTTTAATACTTCTTAATGTCCTTCATTTTCGAAGAAATTATTTGCTTGCCCTAAGGTAAAGGCCTATCAAATAGAGCAAAAGATGGTTACGTGGTTGTGGTCGAGTCTTATGACCGACAGGAATTGTCACCCTCTTCACTAATGTAAGGATTAAACACTAGTTCCTGTAAGTATAAAATAACTCTTGTTCAATTATAATATATATATATATATATATATATATATATATATATATATATATATATATATA
>NC_136489.1:167924992-167972492 GCF_053919585.1 Euprymna scolopes | reverse complement strand
GAGTTAGCTAATCAAATGAAAACAAAAAAATGCTTTGTTATAGACCAATCAGAAACCGAGATCACACTATACACCTTACTGGATATTTTAGACTTCAAAAATAGAAAGGGACATTTGTTTTTTTATTTTTTTAAATTTTTTTACACGGTAGTCACCACTTATCAAGGCCCGGAAGCCACTCAGGGATAAGGGTTATTGCAAGTACAGTACCTTAGTGTGGAGATTTATTGAAGTGTTTACTTGAGATAGCGGTTCCTTAGGAATTTGTTTACGTTGGACTTGAAGACATCCAGGTTGTAGTCAGGTGGGAAGCAGGCAGACGGAACAGAGTTCCACAGGCGTGCATTTCTAAGAAAGAAGCTTTGTTCATGGAATCTACGTTTTGATTTAGGCACAGATAAAGAGTGGGGAAAATATTTGAAAGTGGATTCAGCTAGACGTTGCAGAAGAGCGAAAATTTTCCAAATTTATGGCAAGGATATGCTTCAGCTTTGACAACAAATATGATCACAATCAGATAACATTGCAAGTAGCAACGAAGTATAACCTTTTCGTTCATTAAATGGACATCGAAATGTTCATTAAAATTACCTGATAAACCATGAAATTTACAATCCACCCCACCCAGGAAGAATTTAAAATGAAAAGTAAAAATAAAATGGATGTAGAAGCTTTTCAAACAAGTGTATGGGTTAAAGCAAGGTGGAAGAAATTGCAATCAAATATTCTATAAGATTTTTGAATTTTTTAGATGAGGATTAATTATTCGTATTATTTGGAATCATCGGACTACTGTTCTCATCTTGAATGTTATTTTCGTAACGTTCCGGGGGATGTAACCTTCGACCTTCTTCAGGTGTATCTTGACAAACACGGGAATGTTTCTGTCGAACTCGGGAATTTGGATGGAATTTCGAGCGGAACCCTTTATTTACTTAACGCGGGTAGTATATTCTTGTTCCTTCAGACATAACTGGATAGAATTATCCTAATTGTATTCGTCGGTCGCCCAACATGAGAATTGAACCTTCAACTTTCAGGAGAATATCACATTTTACAATTGATTTTTTTCAAGTACTCGTGTGGATTGGACAGTCACGGCTGACGGAACAAGAGCATGCTACCACCGTGAAGTAAATAAAGGTTTCCGCTCGAAACTCCGTCCAAATTCGCGAGTTCGATAGAAAAACTTCTGGGTTCGACAAGATACACTTCAAGGAGATCGGAAGTTACACGACCGAAACGTTGTGAAAACCACGCTCAAGATGAGAATAGTAGTCCGATGAATCCAAATAATACCTATTCGATAATAATTGGCAGTAAGCAACAATTCAAACAATGCACAGTGGATTACATTACTCATGTTAGTTTTATCGGTCGATGACACATTGTAATACATTGTTAATGGATTTTATGAATGGATTTAATTTAAAAAAAATTAAAATGGCCGATCTTCGTCGAATATCCTGGTTTTCGGGCATACAATTTATAAATGAAAAAAAAAAGAATTATCAATAAAAATCAATCGGTGAACATTGAGAGTCTCCTATTAAAGTTTGTAATGTAAGACTCTAAGGCACGCGTTGCACCATTTGAAATTATATCAATAAAAATACGGACATAACATCTGAAATAACTAACGATTAATTATATATCATCATGGGTATTATATATATAATGGTTGCTACAAGTGTCGATGTATTACACAGTACCAAAGTTATCACAAAAATTATCAAGACAGAAGATTAAGGATATAAAAAATACTAAATAACTATTTCCTTACTAAAAAGAGACTAAGTAAAAATACTTAGTATGTAGGAAAACTCCACATCTCTAAAAGTGGAGGCTCTTTTTACATTCAGATTGGAGAAACGATCAAGTCCGAAAAAGTTTCAGACTATCAGAAAACGAGGCCGTTATTTCATGGCACTCTAAGCATAGATAACCGCTGAACGTCCTACATATAAAGGCGAATTTATAGCGATCTCATATTCTGTTTAAGAAATCCTATTTATGAAAATCTTTAGAATAACTGTTTCGATACCGGAATTAACTAAATACCCGCTAAAGTAAATTGCCTTAACAGAGCAGGCATATCCTCCATTTAAAACATAGTATTTCAACAAATATTAAATCGTGTAGATACTGAATATTCCTTCAAAAGAAATGAAGTATACAAGGAATCTATTATTGTCAGCCGATAAAAATTAATAGGGCAAAATATTACCGATATATATCCAAAACCCACGAAAAATAAAACTAACCGTTTTATTCATAGTCTTATGATTAGCATAAAATTATTTTCAGAATACAATGTAATAAGTCTTGTTTACACTAAGTAAAAAAAGGGGGACTGCAATATATTGTTTTTTATGAAATGGCATGGTTACCAAAGCATAATAAGTTCTATTTATAGTTAGGTGTCAGACGACATGACTAGTTAAATAGAAAAACGCTCTTGTGACGTAGCTAATTGGTGTAGCTAATATCAGAAGAGTCAACCCCAAGAAAGTGAGAAGCACTTGAGTTTTGAGACAATTGGGACAATATATACGGGTTTTGATTATATTAACTATATATACACTAGTAGATGTCAGAGTGAATGTGTATGTGCTTTAGCCGAACGATAGATTGACTGCAAAACTTAAAAGAAAAATAGAACTGATTTATTTTGGTTAAGATTGGTTTCCGAATGTGCTATGAGATTTCGAGTGTTTACGTACAACATAAAACCTCGAGTTTTACGCCGTTTAACTCTAAGAATTAGGACGTGAGATAACGTTCGTCCTTGAAAAGCATTGTTAAGGTGCAGCCGGGCTGGGATAGACGCTTTACCAGAGTTAAGTTAACAAATGTTGATTGGTAAATGATGGGAAATCGCACCCTCTGTACCGACCACCGTTCAGTATAAAATTCATTGTATATCTGTTTTTCTTCAGTTAGAGTCCATCGTTTAGAAAGGCAAGTAAGACAGAATTGAAGAGAGAGAGACAAGAGGTAAGGCTTTCACGAGTAAAGCAGACCAGTTCACCAAAGATATTAAGAGAATGAATCTTCAAATCATATCGAGGATTCGCGAAACATGCAAGAAATAGCAGCCCGGAAGCCAGGAACTAGAACCGCGATGAGTAATAAACCAATCGATGAGGCCGTCGTAATTAATTTGTGATAAGCAAAGATATCCCCCCCGGCATAGAAAAAAGACCATTACGAAATAATTACCATTTATAACGTTTCATGGCCTAGCATGGCTGACTTTCCATTTTAATTGCATGACATTGTCACACATTGCATTGGTATATTAGAATTTGGTACGCCGCTTTACGGTGTTAAACTCTGTTATTAATAATAAGTATTGACAAGAATCAGAACATAAAACCTGATCGATCTTTAAGAATTTTTGTGTTTATACGATGAGCAACTTTACTCCTCGTTTTCAAAGCTTTAGAATTTCAGATTTCTACCGATTATAACGGAAATCATTCTTACTGCACGCAGGGTTTTACAGTTAAAATAACCTATTTATTTGCTTTCCCACGAGAGCAAAAAATTGATACAGTGTCGTTTTTATATGGAGAATATCTAGCTCCTCAGAAAAGGGCACTCGACATTGGGAGACAAACATTAGAATTCGTCCTAATTTTTCCCCTTCATTTAACAAAGACATAATTAAGTTAAGGCAGCATAAGAACAGATACTACAATCTGATTTCTACACGAAGCTTTTCTGAATTGATAAGTCCATTTTGTTGGAAACAGCATTTCGCTGATCGTCTCTTCCACAACTGAAATGGTTTACAATTACCCCAGTCTAACAATTCTACATCCGCAATGATTCTGATGATGACGCACCCCCCAACATTATTATAACTAATATATATCTTATATCCATGGTGTGTAATAAGTATATATATATATATATATATATATATATATATATATATATATATATATATATATATGGCGATTAAGCTACACTGAATATTCCGCGTTTCATCCATTCTAGCACTCTTCAGGCTTATGCGCGAATTCTGTGGTTGTTTATCGTTTTTATATGCTCCTCTTGTATTGAGATTGTAGTTAGCCAATCAGCTTTCAAGTATCCACCGCGTCCTTCCTATCAGCCAATGAGAATGCATTTATCGGACAAAGGCCTATTTGGCCTTTGGTTGACCTGTTCCTTTGCGTGTGCTCTATTTATTTTCTTGATCTGTTTTAAAACTGGGTTAGTGTTTTTTATGTTAGTTTATTTATAAATATACATATGTGTGTATATATATGTGCACATATCTATACGGATATATATAAACGATCACACATATATGTATGTATATATATATGTATATATATGTGCATATATGTATGTACACATATGTATATTTATATATAAACTAACATTAAAACAAAACAAAAACACTAAGAGTCCTAGAGTGGATGAAACGCGGAATATTCAGTGTAGCTTAATCGCCATATATATTTTATAAATTACTAACTAGCTCTACCTACGTATTGAGCACTTTTAAAGTAAATACTTAAAGTTTACGCATAAATCTATACTTCCATATATTAATTTTATGTGAGTAAATTAAGTAGTTATATATATATATATATATATATATATATATATATATATAGTTCAAAATTTTGTTGAAAATTCAAAGACTCACATTTTCTTTTTTATAACCATCGTTTATTTCCTGGATTTTTCCATTACAGCCGTTTCATTAATGAGTTGGCAATTTTACGATGTATGTTTCCGTAAAAATATCCTGTCCTCACCAACTTCTTCAGATGTTTATCCATTAGATTTTTACAACAAATGGTATATTTTTACATGTTGGACATCGTATATATATATATATATATATATATATATATATATATATATATATATATATATATATATATATATTCAAGAGAACAGTTAAAATAAAAAAAAAGATATTCCAGTTTTTAAAAAAAAATCTCCAATCTTTTTTGGAATTCAACAAAAATAATATTACACGCTCTATATGTACAAATGAAGTTATCGATTTTCATCGAATCATCAATGTGTATAAACGGAACTAATCAAATATCCGCGAACAGCAGGTAAATATAAAAACAGACGTGGATCTAGAGTTGTAGCGACATTAACAATCCAAGTGCTACTGAGCTAATATTTTATAGCGATAAGCATTTAATCGTGTTATTGTTATGTAGTGGGTCGAACACAAGAACGTATGTCTGTCGATCTATCTTTTCATGTATGTGTATTATCGATATATCTCTCGATCTACTTATCTATCTATTTATGTATCTATCGATCTCGTAATTAATTTGTGATAAGCAAAGATATCCCCCCCGGCATAGAAAAAATACCATTACGAAATAATTACCATTTATAACGTTTCATAGCCTAGCATGGCTGACTTTCCATTTTGATTGCATGGCATTGTCACACATTGCATATGTATATTAGAATTTGGTACGCCGCTTTACGGTGTTAAACTCTGTTATTAATAATAAGTATTGACAAGAATCAGAACATAAAACCTGATCGATCTTTAAGAATTTTTGTGTTTATACGATGAGAAACTTTACTCATCGTTTTCAAACCTTTAGAATTTCAGATTTCTACCGATTATAACGGAAATCATTCTTACTGCACGCAAGGTTTTACAGTTGAAATAACCTATTTATTTGCTTCCCCACGAGAGCAAAAAATTGATACAGTGTCGTTTTTATATGGAGAATATCTAGCTCCCCAGAAAAGGGCACTCGACATTGGGAGACAAACATTAGAATTCGCCCTAATTTTTCCCCATCATTTAACAAAGACATAATTAAGTTAAGGCAGCATAAGAACAGATACTACAATCTGATTTCTACACGAAGCTTTTCTGAATTGATAAGTCCATTTTGTTGGAAACAGCATTTCGCTGATCGTCTCTTCCACAACTGAAATGGTTTACAATTACCCTAGTCTAACAATTCTACATCCGCAATGATTCTGATGATGACGCACCCCCCAACATTATTATAACTAATATATATCTTATATCCATGGTGTGTAATAAGTATATATATATATATATATATATATATATATATATATATATATATACATATATATATATATATATATATATATATATATATGGCGATTAAGCTACACTGAATATTCCGCGTTTCATCCATTCTAGCACTCTTCAGGCTTATGCGCGAATTCTGTGGTTGTTTATCGTTTTTATATGCTCCTCTTGTATTGAGATTGTAGTTAGCCAATCAGCTTTCAAGTATCCACCGCGTCCTTCCTATGAGCCAATGAGAATGCATTTATCGGGCAAAGGCCTATTTGGCCTTTGGTTGACCTGTTCCTTTGCGTGTGCTCTATTTATTTTCTTGATCTGTTTTAAAACTGGGTTAGTGTTTTTTATGTTAGTTTATATATAAATATACATATGTGTATATATATGCACATATCTATACGGATATATATAAACGATCACACATATATGTATGCATATATATGTATATATATGTGCATATATGTATGTACACATATGTATATTTATATATAAACTAACATTAAAACAAAACAAAAAACACTAAGAGCCCTAGAGTGGATGAAACGCGGAATATTCAGTGTAGCTTAATCGCCATATATATTTTATAAATTACTAACTAGCTCTACCTACGTATCGAGCACTTTTAAAGTAAATACTTAAAGTTTACGCATAATCTATACTTTCATATATTAATTTTATGTGAGTAAATTAAGTAGTTATATATATATATATATATATATATATATATATATATATATATATAGTTCAAAATTTTGTTGAAAATTCAAAGACTCACATTTTCTTTTTTATAACCATCGTTTATTTCCTGGATTTTTCCATTACAGCCGTTTCCTTAATGAGTTAGCAATTTTACGATTTATGTTTCCGTAAAAATATCCTGTCCCCACCAACTTCTTCAGATGTTTATCCATTAGATTTTTACAACAAATGGTATATTTTTAACATGTTGGACATCGTATATATATATATATATATATATATATATATTCAAGAGAACAGTTTAAATAAAAAAAAGATATTCCAGTTTTAAAAAAAAAATCTCCAATCTTTTTTTGGAATTCAACAAAAATAATATTACACGCTCTATATGTACAAATGAAGTTATCGATTTTCGTCGAATCATCAATGTGTATAAACGGAACTAATCAAATATCCGCGAACAGCAGGTAAATATAAAAACATATGTGGATCTAGAGTTGTAGCGACATTAACAATCCAAGTGCTACTGGGCTAATATTTTATTACGATAAGCATTTAATCGTGTTATTGTTATGTAGTGGGTCGAACACAAGAACGTATGTCTGTCGATCTATCTTATCATGTATGTGTATTATCGATATATCTCTCGATCTACTTATCTATCTATTTATGTATCTATCGATCTCGCTCTATCTATCTAACTGGAGAGATAAACAAGAGATGAATTCATAGAATGTCAATAAAAACTGTCAAAATATAATAAAATCATATCAGAGACAAGTTTACCGGACTCATCTGATTAGCTGACGTAAGTGCATGTGTGTTACGTGGTTCTAGTTAGCCGAGAAGAATAATTGGAGTTGGAATTTGGACGTTGAGCAAAGCGGGCGTTTTAACAGGTCGTCCTCCCCCATTCACCTGCGATGGAGCTGACGTATCTCAGAATGGAGACATAGAATTAACAACTCAAACAAAGATATTCACTTTCCATTCTTCTGTGATCGTGATCTGGAAAGTGGATAAAAACTATATAAAATACATTCAGCGTGAATGCATATTCGTTCAAACGCATGAAAAAACGTAAATCAGAAAATACATGTATGTCACACACACACATACACACATATAAACATTTAGATGATCATAGCATTGTAATATAAATAGACCGCAACAACATAACTTAGGGTTCAGATAGTGAAGAACCACCATAGACATTTAGTGACACGTACACCCATAATGATTAATCATTCAACTGAGCACTTTTCTACAGAGAGGGGGTCGCTTTTTTTTGCCGATATTTTCGAAAGTCATCCTCTCTTTTCGATTGACTAGCTTAATTTAAGCCTACATCACTTCCGGTTTGGCGATGGGTGCAACAGCAAAGACGTCACGTTTTTTTGTTTTGTTTTTTCACATTTTTTCCTCCTTTGCGGTATGGGTTCGAGCCTGCCGATCTACTATAATTTTTTTTTTTTTGCTCAACAAACACCTTCAAACTCCCGGGCAACGCCGAGCACACATGCATATGATGTTGGTACCCCATTACACAACATATCTGCTGTATGGTGATATGGTTCACCATTACGCAACATTATATCTGATTTAATAGGAAATATTGATTTTAAGATGTTGCTTTTCATATGTCTTTCTTTAATTGGCTTCAGAATGTAATATTTTAGTGTCATAAACAATAAATTTATCCTAACTAGAAGTGGAAAACGTGACGTATTTGTTGACAGTCAAGCTAGAACTTCCAAAATGCAATGTTAGGCGTCTGGATAGGAGGGTGTTCATAAAACCAATACAGCGATTAGATTAACCTCTTATTATGGATGTTATATTTTACCATTTGAACTTATATTGTAGCATTGGCTTTTTATAATTGCTATGGTTGATGATGCGTGTTCTGTTACTATCTTAGTATATTATAGATGTTATAATTAATAATGATATCGATTTTTATTTTTATTATCAATCGATGTACACTATTTTATGGCATGCACTTTTAACTCAAAGTTTCATTTCATTTGGTTACAGAAGTATATGCTAATAAAAGCCGAGATATGATACTTCTTAATTTATATTATTATTATTATTATTATTATTATTATTATTATTATTATTATTATTATTATTATTCACTAAGTAGTTTGAAACAATTCATCATCAAGAATTTTTCTTGGAGAACCATATAGTGTGTTCCCGTGAATTCAAGTGACAACCATCTCTAATATTTCCTTTTGCCTCCATCACTTCCGAAAACATTTGCACTTCAATGGATTCACGAAATATCGTTCCCACATCTTGCTGATGCATCTATTGCTAGGCTGCCTCTCTTGGACAAGATTCAAAGAATAGAAATAAAATTATTTCCTTCAATAATTACAAGACGCCTTCTCTACCACCAATAGCAATGGTCAAAGACTCTTTATCTGAAAGTACAACTTTTAAACTCCTCGATCTAACGTTCACAGGAAACATGAGTTGGAACAATTACATTGAGAGTATTGCCAGGACTGCTGCGAAAAAGATAGATTCTCTCTACCGTGCTAGAAAGCTACTAACGCCCGAAAGTATCCTGTACCTCTACAAGGCCGCCATTCGCCCATGTATGGAGTATTGTTGTCATGTTTTGGCTGGTGCATCTGCTACTATTCTCTCGCTCCTAGACAAGGTTTAAAAGAGAGTAGCCAACTTTATAGGTCCTAAACTGTTATCTAAGATTCAGCCTATGTCCCATCTATAAAATATAGCATCCCTCTGCCTGTTCTACAAATACTTTAACCTTGAATGCTCCGAGGAACTGCAAGCACTCGTAAATACTCCCGACTAATCAGACAAGCAGCTAAATCCCACCCCTTCACAGTAGAGATCCCTAGATGTAAGAAAACCTTCTACTCCAGTAGTTTCTTCCTCAGAACAGCTAGACTTTGGGATTCTCCTCCCGGTTCCTGCTTCCCCAACTGTCCTGACATGCAGAAGTGTATGTGTAACGTGAACCGACATCTTGCTGCCCAACTCCCCACATAGTACCCTGTAGATTATGCCATTTATAGTAACCCCCTACTTCAAAGTGTCAATGTGCCTTGTTTAGGGTGAAAATATAATAATAAAAAAGAATAGCCTCTAATCTAATGGGTCCTGCACTGTCCAAAAAGTTTCAACTCCTGGCTGCAATATTGCGTCCATGTGAATCTTTTACAACTATTTTAATGGAATGTGCTTCGATGAACTCATTGTCACACTTGACGTACATACCCTCGATGTACACACTCTCGGCAAACCCGCTAAGCAGCAAAAACATACCCCTTCACTAAATGTTTCTAATGCCATTCTACTCTAGTAGTTGCTTCCATCGGAGAGCTAGATTTTGTAAATTCCTAATCTGCTACCTGTTCCTTGACTTTTCTGTCTTTAAGAATTTTAAATGTAATGTAAATCAAAATATTATTCATTTTTCTAAAGTAAGCTCCCGAATAGTACATCCTTTTATCCACGTGGGGATATGCCTTTTTGGGGTTAACATGAGTAAAGAATGAATTTGCATTATCATAACCGCCGTTTACCATTGACCTCTTACTGGCAAGGACCAATGATATTCATTTGAATATGAGTGGCAATAAGCCTTACTACGATCTCAGAACTCTTTGCACTCATCACATAGAGGTCTGCCAATATCTTGTGCTCCCATTTTTTCCATATCTCTTGACGTAATATTGGTGCAAAAAT
Organism: Euprymna scolopes; assembly: GCF_053919585.1. Classification (NCBI taxonomy): domain Eukaryota; kingdom Metazoa; phylum Mollusca; class Cephalopoda; order Sepiida; family Sepiolidae; genus Euprymna; species Euprymna scolopes. The sequence goes on along the minus strand of NC_136489.1, from coordinate 167,961,994 downwards.
CATGCCGTTTTGTGACGTTCAACTTTATGTCAAAAAACGACATTATTTTTGCACCAACATGATATAATTTTTGGGTTGTTCAATTTCAATTTTATTTATTCTATGGGCAGTCCCTCGATCATTTATGTTGTAATGTCTATATGTATGATAAGCGTTTTTAGCTAATGTGTATTGGTTTCCGCATTGAAGGGTTTTCTTAATATTTCCGCCGTTTTCATAATTGTTATCCGTTGTATCTTCTCAGCCATTCGTCTCATTCCAAACGTTCATTGTGTTTGTCAAATGTGTTCAGCATTGCTCCTTGTTCGCCTACTACTACTACTACTACTACTACTACTACTACTACAACTCTTTTGTTATGATTTTATTATTATTATTATTGCTATTATTATAGTTATTATTTACACATGTCTATTACGCGCTTCTTGTCAAACAAGGTAGGCGCAGTTACAATGTCAGAGACTCCCTTGAAGTGTTTTATGCCTGACCTAGTCAACGAACTTGAACAATAAACCACGACACTATGTACTTATAATTCCTCTCAAAACGGTAAAAAATACAACTGCTAGTATGCTACGTATATCCTATAGGTACTTTACCTCTAAGACGACTGCCTTTGTCTTTTTTGCATGACAAACTTTATTTTGACTTTACCCCAAACTCTATACTCTAACGTGCAACTATACTGTACTGTTATTTAAATATTATCTCCTGATCTAAATTAACCAACTGCTCTGTTTCCTAAGTTGCCATTAAATCTAATCCATTGCACGTAACTCAGAGGGGTCATGACTCTCAACCCTTAACATTAATAGACTAACTTTTCGTAAATTGATGCACATTAAGACCTAAAGATTTTTAAAGCATGTTTTAGATTATATTCTTATCCAAAAATTAAGCTTATAAGTAAATACGTCCTAGCCAATGTCCTGTACATAGATTTAAAGTAATCTATAATGAACAGCAGCCCTTAAAATCTTTCTTTAAATAGGAAATAGTATTGTAATAATTTATGCACAGACTGAACCGGTACTTCTTATAATACAAACTTCCGGATATTAAGAGAAAGGCGAAGCCATCTCTGTCGTTCGAAGTCTGAAGACTCAATGTTCCATATATTCGTATACAGTGAAAATATGCCACTTATTCATCCATCTATAGTTCTTAATGCTTACAGAAAACGCCATAACTTATATCTTTCGGGCATACCTATACTAAACTGTACTCCAAATCAAATGTTTTCTTTTTTCAATATTGAGCATATATCTTATTTTTCAGTCGTATCAAATACTCAGTTTTGGGCACAACATTTTAATTTCTAATATTAAGTAAATCATATTGTTATACGTTATCCTATTCCTGAACTTACTAAACTATATCTAACCATACATTCCCGAACTTACTAAACTATATCTAACCATACATTCCTAAACTTAAAAAACTATATCTAAACATGCATTCCTAAATTTACTAAACTATATCAAACCATACATTCCTAAACTTACAAACTATATCTAACCATACATTCCTAAACTTACTAACCATACATTCCTAAACTTACAAAACTATATCTAACCATACATTAACTCGTCTCTCTCAAACCAATGCTGCTGCAAATTTAGTTGTTTCTCCTGCATGAATTTTTACCTATTCCCTCTCCCATTAACAATGGAAAGCATAGTAATGTCCTTTTAATCTCTTTGAGGAGTGTGATTTTTTCAGTAGATATTAACCTAAATAACCGATTAATATTAACTATCCATGCAGGGTCGCAGAAATATCAGGATTAGGACTCAGGCGCGGGGCAAACTCTCTCGGTGCTGATGGTCCCGTAGATCTTCCCAGGTCATCCATATAGGAGAAGGAAAGCTCCGAAGATAAACCTAGTGAAGGGAGGCCTCTTCAGTCCTGGACGACAACCTTCCTAGAGATGGTGACTCAAACAAATTACCGGTTGACAAACCTAAACTGCTTAAGGACATAGGCTCCGTCTGTCGTCCGGCGTTCATACTCTTTATTGGCATATTAGCCAGACGTAAAAGTGCTTTCACAGGGACTCGTCAGAATCACCCAGTGGTTGACCTTGTTTCCTAACTAGGGCAATGAACGCCGTTTTCCCCGTTCCAACCACTTCCCAGCCTCCTAAACTGGACACTGTGGGGGTGCTTCTGTATTATATATGCCGGTGCAGTGGACTGGGCTGACTTTGCTAACAGATTGAGGATATCGGATTGACAGTTTCCTGGCTGTTGTTTTCGACTTATAGTACAGGAGCCCTAACTCTTTGGTAGCGCTTTGAGCGGCTGTTTCACCAACAGTTGTATAATATCGGAATTTTTGTAGTTTCAAGTCGTGCATGGAAAGGGACTCTGCACTCATCCCGTTAGGCTTTCCTGGGGCCACAATTCCGTGGTTGAGGACAGCTGATGGTCTACTTGTATTGCATGTCTGATATTCTGCACAACCACCTGTCCAGCACCCCTCACTCACCCTAACTGAAACTTTAAATTAAATAAAATTAAATGACAAATCAATCAAAAGTTACGTTTAAACCAGGACCGAACTAAAAGAAAACCTACCCGCCTCCTCCCTTGAGGCTTGCATTTACGAATATCCGTGGGCTCAGAACTAACTTAGATGATGTTGAATCATTTCTCCATGTAAACACCCCGGATATCTTAACATTAAGTGAAATTAACCTGCACTCCTCCATTCCCTCTAACCACTTTAACATGGCTGATTATCTCCCACTCTGCCGTAAGGACTCGGGCAGACATATGCATGACCTTGGAGCGTATATTCGTAATACTCCCCCCCCCCCTGATTAGAGAAATAAATCGAATCAGACGACCAGGCCTTTATGGGCTTCAGGCTAAATATGCCACATAATATTAGCTACTTGTATTTTCTCTACCGCTCTTCCTCAATCCAGGACTGTATCCTAATAAACAAAGTGTCTGACAGCATCGATATAGAACTCTCCCTCGATACTAGCGCACACGTGCATGTATTTGGTAACTGCAATATATCCTCATATTCCTTTTTTTCTAATAAAATAAACTAAAATAAACTACCAGTCGCCCGTCTGGCAGTTTTTGCATTCTCGTTTAGAGGATTTTACTTAAAGAGGCAAGAAGGATTATGTGCATTTATCGCATCAAAGACGCTGCTACCTTAAATAAATGCATGCACTAAAATTTAACCTTTTAAAACTTAAACTCACGTTTCGATGGCTTCGCTTTTTGGGTTTATTCGACGCGCACACGAAAACATGGAAAGTTTTCCTCTACAGGGGTGCTTGTACTCAAGGGGTGCTTGTAGGAAGAAGTGGGGGTCACAGTCTTTATTTTTAGTACAAACACGCACACACACACACGCACACACACACACACACACACACACACATATATATATGTGTGTGTGTGTGTGTAAAATTCTGCTTGTTTTTTTTCGAAAAAGTGAATTCCTCATTTATTTTTCCAATAAAATAAAATGATCACGTTTTGATGGCTTCGCTTTTTGGGTTTATTCGACGCGCACACGAAAACATGGAAAGTTTTCCTCTACAAGGGTGCTTGTACTCAATGCCAGGTCGCTCTCGGTCAGTAAAGGTGTAGGAAGTAGTGGGGATCATAGTCTTTATATTTAGTACAAACACACACACATATAGTATATATATGTGTGTGTGTGTGTGTGTGTGTGTGTGTGTGTGTGTTTGCGTGTAAAATTCTGCTTGTTTTTTTCGAAAAAGTGAATTCCTCATTTATTTTTCCAATAAAATAAAATGATCACGTTTTGATGGCTTCGCTTTTTGGGTTTATTCGACGCGCACACGAAAACATGGAAAGTTTTCCTCTACAAGGGTGCTTGTACTCAATGCCAGGTCGCTCTCGGTCAGTAAAGGTGTAGGAAGTAGTGGGGATCATAGTCTTTATATTTAGTACAAACACACACACATATAGTATATATATGTGTGTGTGTGTGTGTGTGTGTGTGTGTGTGTGTGTGTGTGTGTGTTTGCGTGTAAAATTCTGCTTGTTTTTTTCGAAAAAGTGAATTCCTCATTTATTTTTCCAATAAAATAAAATGATCTACCAGTCGCCCGTCTGGCAGGTTTTGCATTCTTGTTTAGAGGATGTTCTTATTAGTACAATTTAAATAGTCAAGAAGGATTCTACCATAATTAATGTTATCTTGATTTTCTTCAACTTCCCTATTCCTTCCAGCTCATCTCTGTTTCATTAATATTTAAACTGTGACCAGCTAGAACGGGAAAAACCCCGATCTGAGAATATTTTATCGTCTTATTAAACAATTATGACATTAGGTTAGGGTTATGGGTTTATCTTCTTGTTCGTCTATGTCTCATAGGATATTGTGCTTTTCGTTTTCAAGTACATGTAGAGTTTAATATAATAATCACAGCGTCCACGTGTGTGTGCATTATGTGGCTATACGACTTACGTACAGGTGAGATCTGAGAAAGAGACATATAGATTAAAGATGGCGGCCGTAGCTTTATAGGCTGTAGTCTCGTGGGATCGTACGAGATCACACCGCCCACTGCACAAAGATATAAAAATTAAATAGAGTCAGCATGTTTAGCCGCGAGCAAGCGACTATATAAGTCACTCCCTCGGTCGGTCGGTCGGTCGGTCGGTCGGTTGGCGTGTCGGTCTGTCCGTAACACTTTTGTGCCTGGCCTATTTGATAAGATCAAAGGTATGTTCTTAATGGATGCTGTTCTTAGCTTTTTAAGCTTTTCTTGGCTTTTTGGCCAAGGTGCCTAAGTTTTTTGTTCATCGTTGATTTTGACTGTATTTTTTAACATGAATAAAAGATTTAATATCTCAAAGTGTAGCATCTGTTCCGGTAGATACTGCAAGCAAAGACCATATATGGGAGCAACCCCACATATAAGACCTTGGTCAATGTGGGGGCAACCCTTCATACCGATTGTCACTATCCAGTTCAATTTCCCACCCATCGGGAGCCGGTACCCCCTTTCTCTCTCCCCTCTCTTTCTCTCTCCACATTAAAAAAACGGCCTTTTCCCTAATTTTCTCAGTGGGGAAGCAAATAAATACTTCTTGCCCTTAGGGCCAATATCAAAGTGTAGTATCTGTCCGGCAGATATTGATAGCAAAGACTATATGTGGAGGCAGCCCACATGAAGGAGCTTGGCCAATGTAGAGGCAACCCTTCATACCAATTGTCACTATCCAGCTCCCCTACTCCCCGTGGAGTTGGTCCCCATTTCCCCTTCACTGCTCACATTCAAAATCACATTTCCCCTTCACTCCTCACATTCAATTTTGGCCAAGATCAAAGTGTAGCATCTGTTTACGCAGATACTGCAAGCAAATACCAAACCCCAAATATAAGACATTGGTCAATGTAGGGGCAACCCTTCATACCAATTGTCACTCTCCAGCTCCCCTGCTCCCCGGGGAGTTGGCCCCCATTCCCCTTTCTCTGCTCACCTTACAAATAAGCCTTGTTCCTTATTTGCTCGGTAGGGGAGGAAATAAATACCCTTTTCTTGGCCTTTTGGCCAAGATTAAAGTGTAGTATTTGATCCGGTAGATACTGCAAGCAAAGACCATATGTGGAACAACCCCACATACAAGACCTTGGTAAATATAGGGGCAACACTTAAGAAGAAATATCACTATCCAGCTCCCTTACTCCCCGAGGAGATGGTCCCAATTTTCCCTTCACTCCTCACATTAAAAATAGGCCTTGTGCCTAATTTGCTCGGTGGGCGAGCAAATAAATAATAACCCCACATATAAGACCTTGGTACATGTAGGGGCAACCCTTCATACAAATTGTCACTATGCACCTCCCCTACTCCCCGGGGAGTTGGTTCCCATTTGCTGTTGACTCCTTTCATTAAAAATCGGGCTTGTGCCGTATTTGCTCGGTTGGGGAGCAAATAAATACCCTTTTCTTCGCCTTTTGGTAAATATCAAAGTGTAGTATCTGTTCCGGCAGATACTGCAAGCAAAGACCATATGTGGGGGCAACGCCACATATAAGACCTTGGGGAACACTTCATACCTATGTCACTATCCAGCTCCCCTTTTCCCCGGGGAGTTGCTCCCTATTTTCTCTTCCCTCTTCAGATTAAAAATCGACCTTGTGCCTTATTTGCTCGGTCTTATATGTGAGGTTGGTATTTATTTGCTCGGCGGGGAAGCAAATAATACCAACCTCACATATAAGACCTTGGTCAATGTAGGGGGCCACCCTTCACACCAATTGTGACTATTCAGCTCCCCTATCCCCAGGGGGAGTTGGTACCCAATTCCGCTTTCACTCCTCACATAAAAATCGGCCTTTTGCATAATTTGCTCGGTGAGGGAGCAAATAAATACCCTTTTCTTGGCTTTTTGGCCAAGATCAATGTGTAGTATCTATTCTTCCTACATGCTGTACTTATGTTTGTAACTTTGTGATATAAAGTAGGGGATCACTTTTCTGTATTAATTTAATTAAAAATAATTACTCACTTTACAACCAGTCAGTCTCAAAACCATTCCAGTCATTCTCCAGATCTTTCAAGTTGTTTTTGAGAGATTCTAGTTATTAATTAAGCATTCAAGTCATTGTTAAGGTCATTCAATTCATCCTTAAGTTCATTAAAGTCATTCTAAGTCATTTACTTTTTATTTATTTAAGTCATTTCAGCCCATCTTTCGTCATTTTAGTTTATTTTTAAGAATTTATTGTCAATCCTACATTCACGCATTCATTCATTACACGAGAGCACGCGACTAATGGCTATCGGCCTTGTTTTTTTAATAAAACGCTCGTTGGAAGAGATGGGGGGACGTGTGCTGGAAGTTGAGAGAGAAAGTTGTGATAAGGAAATACAAGTGACGAATTCTGTCGGAATTTTTTGTTTATTTTATTTATGTTTTTGTACTTTACATTTAATTGCTGTACAGCAGCCTTTTTGTGCTTGTACCATTTATCTGAGTGTTTAAGCTGCAATTGTCTGCATTATTCCCAGTGTATTGGCTTTCCCACTTGATTGTGTCTATTCGTTTACTCTTTTTCATCTTGTATGCTATATTCATTTACTAGCGGGGGTACCCGGCGTTGCCCGAGTGTTTGTTTCCGGGACGGGGGGGAGTTTAAAAAAATGTTATGGTAGGTAAGTAGGAAGGATCAAACCCGGAGTCATGAGTAAAAGTAGGAAAATAAAGTGTGAAAAAAAAACAAAAAAACATCTGCAACGTTAACAGTTCAGCCACCAAGAAAAGTCCATTCCAGTTGTTTAGGAAAAAAAAAAACAAAAAAAAACGACTACGGTAGGTCGGCGCGAACGTGAAAATATAATGTGAATTGTCCAGCACGCTAACCACTATGCCACAGAGCACTGCAGCTTAGTTTAGTGATTTTAAATAACTTCACATGAAATAACTACGAAGCCAAACCGGTGTTCTCTTCTCAACTGTTCCTTGTGAACGATGCCCAAACGGTGTTAAGTGGTGGCAGGGGGAGGAGGAATTTATTAGAGAGAAAATATCTTACCACTTCCATTGATCTTAACCGATTTTGGCCGTGACTTCTCAGCAGAAAAAGTATAGAAATCTAAGATTATCGAGGATTTTGAGAAATAATAACCCTATAAGACACCTCAGATATTGTTCTGCCGTTTGTGCATATTATATTTGCATGAAATATCTTGATTTTTAATCCTATTAATGTCAAAATCAGACGGGAAAAAATGAGTTCATTTTATTTATATAGAGATTATGTGCTTTATTGAATTAGCAGTTACTGATCTTTTATGCCTTGCTCTTTGTTTTTATGAGGTAATTTCTAATCGCGTTAGCTCTTGTTAGGAATTCAATTTCCTTGGTTAGATTTCAGTTCTCGTAGCCATGTCCAAGTGTTTTCGTTAGTCTCATCTTTTCTCATGCTTGTATGAATCGGCAATGTAACCGTTTCTTTCAATCTTTCTTTTTCTCAGCGCGGACCTTTGTTTCTCTGGATTTATGTGTGTGTTATTCCTTTTTTCAGTGTCTCCATTTCACGTCTAATAGGACAGCTTCATCTTTTGGGCCCAGTACGTTCTGCATGATGATAAGTACACTTGTCTTTTTGTTGATCTTGTCGATCTTTAATTTGATGTAGCTGATTCTAATTGCGTTATCTTGTGGAGCTGTTATAAGTGATTCAGTTTCCCTGTTACGTTTTTTTAAATTTTTTATAGCAATTTTCGAGTGTTTTGAATCGTCCACGTAGCGGTTTATCTTTCTATATTTATTTCCTTGTCTTATCTCTCGTCTCTTTTTCTATCCTGTTTGTTTCTTCCGTGTCTCTTGCAGTAAGCTTGCATTATTTATACGACAATTCCTTCGCATTATGTATTTTTCTAATCCATTTTCGTGTTATTTACACAGTCTTCCCTTATCTTTCCGTTTAACATAAAGTTGGTCAGTATCACCCTAAGGATGTAGTGTATTCTGCATCGCCATGAGTTTCCTGGTCTTCTGGTCGGGATTCCCTAATTAATTATTTGGTCTAGCGTATAAATGGTCCAGAGTATCGTATTACTGGCACTGCCCACATATTTAATCCATTTTATTAGGTTTCGACAATTTAGCTTGGTTTCAAATAGTTTTTTTTTGTTCCTCCGAGGTAATCCGTTCCTAATTTTTCTTTCGTGTACATTGCTTGGATAGCCAAATGTTTGTAGCTGTCATGTTCACAGAGTAACATAATTTATGTTTGATTAGGTAGTACTATACCTTCAGTTGCTTCTAATATTCGACTCCTCACGGCGAGCAGTGCAAACTATTCAATACCGAATACTATGTGGATATACTGGCGTCTGGTCGCGTTTATTAGTTTTGTCTTTCTTTTTACAAACAGTTTTAAGTCATCCATGTACATTAGGTGGTTCATTCTTTCTCCTGCATTAATGAACTTGTATCCGGCTTGTGTTCAGAAGCATCATGGTCATAATGAATCAACTTGGAAAATTCCTTTTTGTATTTTGATGCCAGTTATGTATTGCTCATCAGCGGAAGGTATTATTATTATTATTATTATTATTATTATTAGTAGTAGTAGTAGTAGTAGTAGTAGTATTAGTAGAAGTAGTAGTATTAGTAGTAGTAGTAGTATTTGTAGAGTTTCATAACATAAATTTTATTTGTTAACCGATAATATACTATAGCATCCGTTGATAATAAGGAAAATATGTTATATCATTAGTTCAAGTAGAAATGCTTTTTGATTTTTTTAAAACTCTTAACAATGTCTTGAACGATAAAAGTGTCGCACTAAAAAAAAAAGTGGAACTATAAAAGTGTCGCACTAAAAAAATCAACACCACAGTTTGATTTTAAAACCTTATTGAAAAATAAACTTAGTTAACTTAATTATGTAGTAAAGTTGACACATATTCAATGTAGCCGCTGTAAGCCTCAATCACCGCTTCAATACGGGTCAGGAACTGGGAACATTTTTCCACAAGCGACGGCGAGAGTTCAGCGAATAATCGACGGATAGCGGCGATTATTCGGTGACTTTAGTGTTCTGGGAGGTCACGCTTGTGTTCTCAAAGAAAGTACTTCAGCGAGTTCAGGCTGGAGGAGGAGGCGGCCACTAAAAGACCGATACAATGTTCTAGGACTCCGGAAGCCAAGCCTGGGTAGCTTTAGACTTGTAGTATGACGCCAAGTCCTTTTGCCACATTCAAGGTCTGCTAGCGGTCACCTGATTGCACCAGAAGATCACGAAATTTTTCAGCAAATCCAGGTACATTTTGCTGTTGACTTTAAAACCGGCTTCAAAAATGTAATTATGTGCTTATTTAAAACAACACCAAATCCCATAACCGTGGCAGGAAACTTTGTTTTCATCACTCTGGACTTCGTGTTATTCGTGCCAATCCAGCGATGTATTTTAAGGGTGCTAGCAATGCCCCTTTTATCATAACTTGAATCGTTTAGAGCATGAGCTTTACAGCGGCACATCTCCGATCTCACTCGTTATTCATTGTGTCACTTTCAGACATAATAGAATGTTCCTGTCGCATTTGGGATTTGTACATAACTGGCCAACTAGGCGATGGACTGCAGCAAACAAAAGAAAACCGGTTTAGGATCAAACGACAATGGAATCATGTCCTCTTTTCTAAGATGACAATTTTATCGTCTCACCCTGTAAAAGTATTCACACACCTAATTTTAAGAACAATAATTTAAAATCTTTTTTTTTTCTATTAGAGGCGCTAAGACATCACACATTTAATTTTGATTATTCATGCTTAGTCCGACGGTGAAGTTAAAGAAAATTTATCTTATAGCTTGATATTTGTTCTTTAATCTAATTAATATAGCGTTAAAAATTTAAATATTTTTTATTAAACATTTTGTTTTAAGACTGACTTATATAGAATTCGCGAAAGTGCATTCGAAGATAGAACACATGGAATAAAAATAAAATAAATTGTAAATATTCCATATGGATCTTGTAAGAAATTTTTTAGTCATAATACAAACCCTAAGTGCCATTCTATCGTTGGATTTGATTGGTCAAATCTAACCAGATATATCACGTGCTTTTGACGCCAATTTCTATTTCTTTTTAAGATTTATCCGTTTTTTCCAGACAATCGAGGAAAGAGGACTCATTATTATTATGTCTTTTAATAAGGAGACTTGGGCGCTAAAATTAGTGGCTTCGTTACCTCGAATATCAGCTGTGGATTAAGCGTAGCACATTTGTAAAAGTCTGCGAATTAGGCTTACTTATAAGACAGAATGTCTTCAACCGCATTACGAACTTTTCTTATTATTATGAATCTTTCATATTCGGTATGCAGTTTGTTTACCTTCCTACCAACCGTCTGAATCCAGGAGGCCATATGGAACACGACTAATTTTATCCGGTAATCTCCAAAAATACCGTTAGGGCTTACAACATGGCCGCCAGAAGAGTCACGTGATCCGGTAGGTGTATCAGAATTTTAGGCGGAATTTTTGACACCCCCAACAAAAAACTGCAAATAAAATATATAAAACTCGTAATTTCTGTTTTTAAAGTGGGTTGTCAATTTTCTTTATGAAATATACTTCCAAAATAAACTATTACAGTCGTTTAAAACATAATAGAAGTATTATTTTTTATTTTTTAAAAACAATGTTTACAAAATGTCTACGAACGTGCGTAGACAGTTTATTTTGGAAGTATATTTCATAAAGAAAATTGACAACCCACTTTAAAAACAGAAATTACGAGTTTTATATATTTTATTCGCAGTTTTTTGTTGGGGGTGTCAAAAATTCCGCCTAAAATTCTGATACACCTACCGGATCACGTGACTCTTCTGGCGGCCATGTTGTAAGCCCTAACGGTATTTTTGGAGATTACCTTTTATCCTTTCCTGTAACAGAGTAAGACAACATTGCTAAATACAAAATACTCTAACTACCGCTTCCTGGAAGCAAACTGCCTGCTCCAAAGTTGGACGCAAAATGAGCGCACTATTTTGCAATAATATCCTGTATACCAATAACGTTTGTCTTGAATTTTACAGGTAAGGTTTGTTGTTTTGTGATTGTCCCATTTCTTGCATTTAACAGTGAGCATCGAACATGTTAGGTAAAATTCCCATTTTGACATAAAATAATTCGTATCATAATTACGCATTCCAGTCGAGCAGATTATTAGTACCGTTTTTATTATTGTTTTGATAATTTAAATGAATGTCGGACCAGGTTATTGTTAATATTATTGATAAAAAGATACAAAAGCAACAATATTACAGTTCTGTAACTTGTTTTCTATATAATATGTAATAATATATGTAAGGATTTAATATGTAATAATATATGTACGGATTTAACGGTCGACTTACTAGGTAAATTCAACTTAAACATCTATTTAAGAGTTTAGTAAATAAAAGAGTGGCGCGGTAATGTGTGATATATTTTCCTTATTTTAACACATGAATATCATACTAAGTTGATAACATAAAAAAATATAAAATTCATCTGTATAAAATATGAAATAATTTAAAAATGAATAAAACGCACACTATATGTAAATACAAAATGTCTGATACCGAGGAAACTTGAAAAATTAACACCACACGCTTGTTGAAATAAACATATATATTAAAATCCATTAAGCTAATCTACATAAATCCAAATGCGTATAAATAATACATGCAAAAAATACATAGAAAAATGAATATTGGCAAAAAATATATCCCCCAAAAACTAAAATTAAAGAAATCTCATTTTAAACAAGACTTCTTTCCAAGAAGGACATTCTGAAAGCTAACTCATCTACAAGAATTTATTATTTATTCATAGTTGTTTCTCGATTTCTTAAAGCTGCTAAAAGTATGGCACGGAATGATATAACGGATGTACAGTAGACACCAAAATTGTAATATGTTTCAGTATTTCATCTATAAGTGTTTGAGTAGTCATTCGAGAAGCAAGAGTTAAATGCGTCAGTAAGAATGTTCTTTTTAATGCAATACGCCACAAAATATCGAAATCCATAAGAACTGAAATAAAAAAAAATCACAAAATAATTCCTATTATTCAGCCAGTTTTGTTTAATCAGTTGTAGCTGAACAAGGTGGCATGTGACTTTAGGCAAAGAACCGTATCCTGTTATAGTACCTATTTACTATGCCTCCCCACGGGACAGAGTTAGACACCAGGGTCGTTTTTTTAACGTGGAGAAAAGGCACAAAAATAAAAATTGTCTCAGTCGTGAAGGATTTCTCCTCCACCGAAAGAGAACAAGAAATGTAAGTGCAGCATCTGAAGAACAGATAGTATTTATTTGCTCCCCCACCGAGCAAATTAGGCACAAGGCCGATTTTTATTGTGAGGAGTGAAGGGGAAATGGAGACCAGCTCCCTGGGGAGTAGGGGAGCTGGATAGTGACAATTGGTATGAAGGGTTGCCCCTACATTGACCAAGGTCTTATCTGTGGGGTCGCCCCCACATAGGGTCTTTGCTTGCAGTATCTGCCGGAACAGATGGTATTTATTTGCTCCCCCACCGAGCAAATTAGGCACAAGACCGATTTTTAATGTGAGGAATGAAGGGGAAATGGGGACCAACTCCCCGGGGAGTAGGGGAGTTGGATAATGACAATTGGTATGAAGGGTTGCCCCTACATTGACCAAGGTCTTATATGTGAGGTTGCCCACACATATGGTCTTTGCTTGTAGTATCTGCCGGAACAGATGGTATTTATTTGCTCCCCCACCGAGCAAATTAGGCACAAGGCCAATTTTTAATGTGAGGAGTGAAGGGAGGGGGAAGGGAAAAAGGGGACCAGCTCCCGAGAGGTGGGAAATGGGAGCTGGTTAAAGGTCAGGCATGTAGGGTTGCCCCCACATCTGGTCTTTGCTAGTCATAGCTGGTCTTTGCTAGTCATAGCTTGCAGAATCTGCCGGAAAGATACTACACTTTGATCCCAGCCCGAAGGCCAAGAATGGTTGTACCTATTTACTATGCCTCCCCACGGGACAGAGTTAGACACCAGGGTCGTTTTTTAACGTGGAGAAAAGGTACAAAAATAAAAATTGTCTCAGTCGTGAAGGATTTCTCCTCCACCGAAAGAGAACAAGAAATGGAAGTGCAGCATCTGAAGAACAAGTGTCTACAGTGTAGATATTTCTATGGTAATTTGATTTTATATATGTTTTTTAATCGAGATTTTTCTTCTTATAATCTGTAAACGTATGTACCTAAATAAATCCAAATACGTATAAATAATACATGCAAAAGAATATGAAAAATACATAGAAAAATGAATATTGCCAAAAAATATATCCCCCAAATAATTAAATTTAAACTCTTTGTTTTCATGAAATCCCATCAGCACCGCCAATTTAAAATTTCGTCTGATGGCTTTAATTTAATAAATTTTTAATAATAAATTAATAAATTTGGTAAACTAAATCCATTTTAAACGTTTGTTATTTTTTTTATTCTGGTAGTTACTTATCTGTTACCACTAACGCACTAAAAATTCAATATATATTTTTTAACAAAATTTGTTTCTTTTATTATCGTTATCGATACACATTTTATGTTTTTTTGTAGAAACATTAAAAGTTTTAAAGAAGGTAATTGATACTTTTTAATTAATTACGTAGTCAAAATTTGTAATATTAAAATACGTGTTACTTATTATTTATAACATCTTATTTTAACCAACTTCATAATTAAAAAAAAAAATGAAAACTGTTGTCCTTTCGTAATGATTTAATTTATTCGTCGATATACCGAGGAACTTCCTTTAGATAAATAGTTTAAGTTTATTTCCTCTACTTAATTCATATGCCTTTTTTATTTTAAATATTTTTTAGTTACCTTTTTATCCTTTTAATGTTCTGTAGCATTGACTTAATTACTGACGTGTGAGATTTTAAATTTTAAATGTCAAAAGGGTTAGAAACTTACGTTTAACCTCTTTAATACAATAAAATTTCGTTTTAGTTGAACATTTAATAAATTTGTTCATAGTGCGTATAGGGCAACAATGAAAAAGGAAGCAAGGTACTTGATTGGCACAAATCTTACTCTCCAAAGTTTTTATTTTATGAAATGTATTTTTCTTTTTCCTATGATTTTGAAAATTAAATAAATATATTCGACGTTGTGTTCCTGCGTAGTTTTTATTTTTACACAAAATTATATATCCTACGTAGTACAGAACAGGATTACAACGGGGCTTGAGCATTAATCGCGTGTCAGGAATTCTTAATATCTGAATATCTGATTTTTGCTTATTTTATTTTTATGAAATGCATTTTTTCTTTTTCCTATGATTTTCAAAATTAAATGTAAAATTAAATGTAAAGAGTTGTTATTTGTTATCACTGTTGAAATATATTCGACGTTGTGTTCCTGCGTAGTTTTTTTTACACAAAATTAAATTTCCTACGTAGCACAGAACAGGTGCTCGTCTGAACTCCAATCTCTGGTCCCCCCTCGCCAATCTTTCACGAAAAACACCCGTCTAGCTGAATCCACTGTGAAAAATTTCCCCCACTCTATATCTGTGCCTAAATCAAAACGCGGATTCCATGAACAAAGCTTCTTTCTTAGAACTGCACGCCTGTGGAACTCTGTTCCGTCTGCCTGCTTCCCACCGGACTACAACTTGGATGTCTTCAAGTCCAATGTTAACAAATTCCTAATGAACCACCCCCTTAAGTAAACACTTCATCAAATCTCCACACTAACGTAATGTACTTGAAATAACCCTTATCCCTGAGTGGCTTCCGGGCCTTGATAAGTGGTGATCACTGTGTAAAAAAAAAAAGAGTACAACGGGGCTTGAGCATTGATCGCGTGTCAGGAATTCTTTATGACTATCTGATTTTAGTGCGTATAGGACAACAACGAAAAAGGAACAACGTATTTGTTTGACACAAATCTTACTCTCCAATTTTTTTTATTTTTATGAAATGTATTTTTTCTTTTTTCTATGATTTTGAACCTTTATAAAAATGTAAAGAGTTATTTGTTATTGCTCTTGAAATATATTCAACGTTGTATTCCTGTGTAGTTTTTTTACACACAATTAAATTTCCTGCGTAGTACAGAACATGATTACAACGGGGCTTGAGCATTGATCGCGTGTCAGGAATTCTTAATATCTGAATATCTGATTGTTTGTACTTATTTATGTTCCTAAACGATTAAGCTTGCATTATTTATACGACAAATATTTTATCAAATTTAAATTTTTCAGGGTGCAAACTTTACCCATGGATAATTTTTGAAACGGAAAGCTCAAAATGAAATCATCTCAGAATCTTATACAGAGACATGAGAAATTGTTCAGAAAAACAAATTAAGACAATATGATGCAGAGTATATTCGATTTGTATCCATTGAAAGTGTGTCTAATGCTAACAGACCACAGTGTTTGCTTTGTCATAAGTTGTTGAATGAAGCTCTAAAGCCAGCTTAATTGCAGCGACATTTAACAGCACTACATCCCCAATTTGCCACAAAACCAAAAGATTTTTATAAAGAAAAAAAATGATTATTTAAAGTAGACAACACTTTTGCAATGTCAATAACATCAAATCATAACTTATTACGGGCATCTTATTTAATAGCACTGAGAGTGGCTCGTGCTAAGAAGGACCATAATATTGCTTAAGCACTTCTATTTCCCTGTTACATAGACATGTGTGAGGCAGTTTTGGATGAAAAATAGTCTGCGAAATTGAAAGCTGTGCCACTGTCAGATAACACAATTCCACGAAGAATAGAAGATATGTCAGAAGACATAAAAGCTCAGTAAATTGACAATGGAAGTGAAAACAGCCATTATTTCATTACAACTTGATGAAAGCACAGATATTATCAGTTGATCTCAACTTATTGTGTATGTGCGATATTATTGGGAAAGTGAAATGCTTGATGATTTTCTATTTTGTCATCCTATGCCAACTAGAACAACTGGTGATGAAGTTTTTAAAAGTATTGGACTCTTTTGTTTCTCAATCAGGCAAGTTAAGGAGCCAGTGTATTGGCATATGTACAGATGGGGCGGCGTCAATGAACGGTAGTCACAAAGGTGTTGTGGGGCATATAAAGAAAGTAGCACCTAATATCACTGCAACAGATGGCACGATTCATCGAGAAGCTCTGGTTGCCAAAAGCATGGATATTTCTTTGTCCTAAGTCTTGTCATTCTACATTAAAGTGATAAATTTCATTAAAACCAGACCACCGTTTAATCGTTTCGTTGCAATACTCTGTGTTGAGATGGGGGTTTGACATTCATGTCTGTTGTTTCATACAGAAGTAAGATGTCTATCACGAGGTAAATTAATTCAGCGTTTATTTGAACCTAGAGAAGAACTGTTCATGTTTCTGTGTGTTCATGATGTTGATCTGACTTCGATAATGGTCGATAAATTTTGGCTTTGCAATGCTGCTTATCTGACAGATATATTCAACAAACTTAATGAACTGAATTTATCTCTACAGTGAAGAAATTCAAATCTTTTATTCAGTCATGGCAAAATAAAAGCCTTCAAGAAAAAACTGAATATATGGACTACAAAAGTTAGTAAGAAAACTTTAGATATGTTTCCTACACTGGACGAATATCTCAGTAACAATGAGTCAGTTAATGTTGATTTGAGAATTGTAGATATTAAACGACATTTGATATAACTAGCCGAACATTTTGACGAATATTTCTCGAAAGATATTCCAGATATTATGTGTATGTTTGTAAGTAATATCGCCAGGAATTGACTGTGTGTGATACGCCAATTAAGCACATCTTTCTCACTAAGTGTGTATTGAAAAAATCATACGTGTGTGTAATTGACAATAAAACTATTTGCTAAATACTATGGCTGTTTTCATTTAATATTAATATTTTAAACATTATGGACTTTTCTCACTCCATGCTGTTAATATTATTGTCACTAGAATAAAAATCACAGACGATTGATCTTCGGCCTACGACTGATTAAAACCCGATGAGAAATTCAGATTACACCAAGTCGTTATCATGCCACGGAAGAAAGGCGACACAAAGCAATCGGACATTTTACTGCCGGAGCGTCAACTTCATAATTGTTTATAAGGGGGTCCATAAGGCAAAGCCTGAAATGTAAAGGGGTCCGTAAGTTAAGAAGTTTGAAAACCCCTGGTGTAGAGTGATAATGTGAAATTATTGTGGGATATACGAGGTGCCTTACGTAAGGTTCCAGGCGGTTTTGTACAGGCATTAAGAATTGTCGTAGAGTCTTCAAAATCCAGTATGTTATTGCTATACATCTTATGAGATGACTGACCACGTTTTCTGATTTCTGGTGCAAATGAACAGCTACAGTATCAATCCAAATGTGAGGACACTTTAGAAGAACGATATGCAATCAAATTCTGTTTTAAATTTTAAAAAAGTGCAACAGAAATATATGAATGCTTCAGACTGCTTATGACCAATCTTGCACGAATTAAGCAAAAGTTTTAAGTGATCTAAGACATTCAAAAAAGGCAGAAAGTCTGGGGAAAAGGATGAGTGGTGTAGGAGGAGTACGGAAGTCAGATCACTAGAGTAGAATGACTGAATAAAGAATTTCATGGATGAGTACCATACTGTGTCTCTAGAGACAATAAGTAATGTTTTTATGTGAGTGTGAAAACTGTACACACACTTATTCGCGAGAAACTGGAATACAAAAGAAGTTTTTCTCAAAGTTCTAGTCTACAACTCCATCCTTGTCACACGAATTTGTCCAAGTTCCTCACCCTCACTGTTAGTCAAACCTGCGACTTTATGTCATTTCCTAAGCTAAAACATCTAAAAGTCTGTCGTTATGAGACAATTGAGGAGATGAAAAAGGTTGTGACGAGGGTGACTGACACGCTCACACAAGATGACTTTCATGCGGGTGTGTTGGAATAGTACAACAGGTGCATTTCAATCAGAGGTAGTTACTTCGAAGGTGAATGGAGTTTTAGGTGTTTACTATAAATAAAATTGTCCATACGAAAAAGTCTTGAAACTTATTAAAGGCACACTTAAAGTATTCAATGTGACTATATGACAGCGACAAGAAAACAATATTCGGTCTCATAAAAAACACAGGGTAAGAATCATTTATAAAAAGATATCAGTCGATGTGTATGTGGACGAAAATTCAAGTGAGAAGGTCTACGATACCAAGAATTTAAATAGGAGATACAAAGAGTGTTCATGTTGAAGTAGGTTAAAGTTTTACTTTTTGCAATGAAAGTTCATAGGAGTCTGACAAAAGCAATTCTTCAAGTTGATTGAAGACAATTTGCCTCCTCAATTTGAAGTTATTTTTTAAAGTGACGTTAACACTAGAATCTTCCAATTTAAAGTCAAATATGAACAGGTAAAATTATAGAGGAATAAAAGGTGTATCAAACGACGTATAGTTTCTTAAACAGTTACATTACATATAGCTTTAAATGTAGTTTTTGAAAAAATTACAAGTGCGGACATTCTTTTTACCGGCACTATATATATATATATATATATATATATATATTAAGTAATGTGATTTATAATTTAAAAATTAAAAAAAAAAATTAAATTTAAAAATCAAATTTTAATTAAATTAAAAATCAGTTTCATAAGAAGGAACAACAACAAAGTCAATTATCTGTCCGATCGTTTCGGAAATCCGTGCTTTTTATTTGTGGTATACATGAAGTCACGTACAACAATTATACATAGTTTTTTGGTAAGCACGGTCTCCTCATCAGCAAATTTAGGAGGATTTCTATTGAATTGAAAAGACACCAAAAATAAACCTAGCATTAAAAGTAAGGCAGATGAATCTTTTAGTTTTTCTTTTTTTGAAATCAGGAACTGTATTTAAAGTAGTCATTTAGATGTTTGCTATAGCTTTTTATTTAACTATCGAGCTTATTATATATCTAAATTACAACGAGCATTTCCTGTATTTTAATTAAACTAGTAATTTCACTATTACATTAAAATACACTTAGCTCTTTAGACTATTATTCTAATCTCCTTTAAATTATATATATATATATATGGGTAGATAGATATATAGATAGATAGAGAGAGAGAGAAAGAGAGTGAGAAAGAGAGAGAGAGAGAATAGCAATATACGATGTGTGAAAGTCGTTGTAACTTGATAAAAATCGATCCATTGATTATATGTACATGAGATGTAAATAGAATATTCAGATCGTGTTTTTCAACCTGATATTTTACTTCCGGTACATAGGGCTCCTTGTCTTCCCAAATGGTCACTCGTCTAGTACTGGCAAGGCTCAACATTGCTTAACGTAGGTTATTTGGCGAGAACTGATGTGAACGTGATTGTGCCGTATAGCAAAATTATAATCAGTCTATATATAAAGTTTATATTTCAAACTTTAATTCTTCCGAAATAAAACGGCAATAATTAAACTCCATTAAACAAAGTAACACGCATATTTATCGTATAACACTTGTGCGAACAATAAATTTTGTAAATCATATTTAAAAAAAAAATATAATTGTGGTTAAAACAGTCAAATGTTTAATTCGATACACTGCTGCCAAGAACTCGCTACTACAAATCTCAACGCTCCGCTATCAAAAACCTAACTGTAGAACATAACGCACTGCTGACAAGACTTTACTACTTTAAGATCCAAAACCCAAAGCAACGCTGTATATGAACATATCAGCGTTTTTATATCCAACCCAAAGCAAGTCATTCGCATATTATGTGACAATATTGCAACCATATAAAGATAAAAGGCGGCCATCTTTTTTCTTTTTTATTTCTTCATTCTTTTTGTTCACGCGGAACTCAAACATATCTGTACACACTCGAACATGTCTGTACACACTCGAACATATCTGTACACACTCGAACATGTCTGTACACACTCGAACATGTCTGTACACACTCAAACATATCTGTACACACTCGAACATGTCTGTAAACATGTTTGTACTGATTAGTTCAGTGCTTAATTACAGATGAACAGCTTTTTTTTTTTCTTTTGGTTACATTGAAAACCTCGTGCACTTTATTTATAACTCCATGTTTGTTTTCTTTTATACTGAGAATTTTCGATTGAGTACTATGTATCAATAGCTATTCTACCGATATTAATATTTTCATTTTTATATTTTTAATTTAAAAATCTGAAATTAAAATAACATATCGCAAACAGGCCCCTGGTTTAAACACATAGAAAATACTACTAATAAGATAATCGTTAAATGACAGTTGCCCAAATATGAGTCAAAGCGGATTATAAGTTTACAATATACAGCTATTTAAAATAAACCACGATTTCAAATTCTGTTAACAACAGAAAACTTATAACTTAAGTGTGTTATTATAGTATTAGTTCTTATGTAAATATTTTTTAAGCAAAGCAATGAATTGATAAGTGTCATTTTAACTTGTTTTCGTAGACAACCGCGATGAAGTGTTTATGCTTCACTTTAAAATGAGATCGTGTGTACGGAAAGTTGTAGAAACCAAGAAAATGGCTGATCGTTAAAGCGTGCACGCGTATCTTAGTCAACTGAAATCAAGCTGTTCGGGACGAGATAGAAATGATCAAACTGACGGCGCCGATAACTTGTATAACAAGTAGTCTCGCAAAGTGACGCAAAATCTCGCTGCTCGCGTTCAAAATCTTATTCCGTGACTGTATAAAAAGAGGGCATGGGGAGAACGCAGACAGTGTTGTTCAAGTATATAGGTCGAAGGAGAATTCTTGAAGATTATTATAACAGAATCTTTGGAGACTGTTGCTGTGCGCTGTCGATTCACTTTACTGTCTTGCCATTTTATAATTTATTTTCTCCTTATTTATTTTTCTTTTTGCCTTACAGAATTTTTTCTTTCCATTCAATTCGGTTAAATTTGGCATTTTTTTATTCAATGTTCACCCCAAACAATGCACAGTGCTACTTTAAAGTAGGGTTCTACTATCGGGGGCATAAGTTGCAGGGACATTAGGAAGGGAGATGAGTAGCAAAATGTCTGTTCACATTACACTGGAACTTCTGCATGCCAGTAGTTGCGAAAGCAGAATCCCGAAAGGGAGGTCCAAAGTCTAGCAGTCCTGAGGAAGAAACTATTGGAGTAAGCGGCTTGCTTTTTGTTTGGAATGTCATTTCATTTTATTAAATTTAAAAGTTTCAGTTAGGGTAAGTGGGAGTTGCTGGACAAATGGTTGTGCAAAATATCAGATATGCAATACAAGTATACCATCACCTGACCCCTAATTTACAGGATTGCAGCCTAAGCTGAGACTGCCGGGATGAGTGTAGGGCCCCTTTCCATGCGCGACCTGACTCTACAAGCATACAGATATTATACAACTGTTGAAGAAACAGCCGCTCTAAGCAGTATCAGAAAGTAAGGACTACTGTACTATCAGTCGGAAACAGCAGCCGGTTGTCAAAAAATAATAAACGGTTAATAAACAGAGAAGTTATTTTATATATCAGATGGCAATCTCGTCGTGAATTTGCATAAAAATGTAGGTGGTGTACGTAGATGTCGTGTGTAATCGCAATCAACCAAAACAACAACGCGTCAACGATTAAGAGACTTCATTTTAGGTCACTAAAAATATAGTAATGTACCAAAATATAAAAGGAAAATTCACAGTTAATATACATCAATATAACATTCGTATATAATTTATCATTTGGTGTTTTTATAATTCTATATTATTTTATCCATTATTATCTGCGCTAGGTTTCGCATAAACACGCACACACATATTTAAGCATATGTACGCATATGTAAATCAAATCAAACGAAAGAAAATCTTAATGTTGTAATATTTTAAGTTATAAATTTAGTATATTTTTCCTAGAATGTCTTGTCATTTTCTTTTCCAGTTTTAACAACTAGCCATTTACTTTTCCACGTTTAAGCTTAACAATATTACTTTTCATGCTCGTTTTTCTTTTACTGCAATCCATGATTTTCCCAGGCTTCCAATAAATTCACTTGTTCTTTTTAAATTTCAGTCTTATATTTTTGCCCCCATAAACGCATATGTAATAACAATGTATGACACTCGTCTGCTTTTAATAAAATTCCTCGAATTATGTCCCTTTTATGCTTTCATTACTGAATTAGTAGTGACATAATCACGTTGACACACCGGTTCCCGCTGGATCACCGAAGTTAAGCAATGTTAAACCTGATCAGTACTAAATGGGTGACCATTTGGGACATTCAGGTGCTGTATGTGATCTCCGCTTATCCCGGCATTGTTTCCAATCGTCCTGGTCTTCTTCTTGCCAGTGGACTCAAACAGTGATGATTCAGGAGAGGTGTAGTTGGGCATTGCGCAACTTTTGCCTCACAATTACACGCGCTACTGCCCCTAATGGGTATCCTTTGCCTTTCAAGACAGAACGTAAGCATGGGGGATGGAGAGTAGCAACAAGTAGTCGCTGAAACTAGTCAGAAAAAGCGTGGGTCAATTCTTTACTTTTTTTTTACGATTTTGAACACCAGAAAATTAATCATAGCTGTTGTTTTACTGAACGAAAATTGAAAATATTTTTTTCACAATATGCTGATGTATAAACTAATAATTGTTTGAAATTGGGTCGAAAAATGAGTGAGCGGTGAAACTTTAAAGCAGTTCTAAATGACTAAAACTGCCACTTAACCATATCTTCAAACACTACCCTGTTTGAATTATAAGACTTTGCATTGAACTTTGCATTACACATATCTGTTTAATAAAGATAACAGCCGGAAAATGAAAATGTAAATAATTTTTTTTTCTAAATTTCTGGTGACTCATTAAATATATGTGATTAGATATAATTCATTAGAAGAGGTAAGAATACTTAAAGAAGAGAGCGGAATAAATTCCCTGTTGAACATATCCGGATTGGTAAAGACACGCTCAACCGTAGAGGAGCTTAAAATATTAACAAAGTGAACTAGAAAATCATTTTGTTTTAGAGAAAAATCTACTTATCCGGATAAAGCAGTCAAAGTCAGATTATAAGAAAGAGAGATGGATTAAAGTTACATTAAACTTTATTATATTACTATGTTAATAAGGTTAAAGACGATCACAATAAGTGAAAGATAGATAATAGGAAAATATCTTTAGGCCATGACATTTCAAAGATAAACGTTTCTCATCAGGAACGAAGAAAAAATCCAAATTCCAAGGTACGAGAAAAATAGGTAATACTGATTTTACATATATTTTATGTTATGAATGCAACATTTCAGGAGACGCAATGAAGGGAGATAGGGCGACGGTATAAGAAAAATATCGAAGGCGAAAGACGACAGGTACTGAGTAAGAGTTGAAATGTTCAAGAGAATATTAAATAAGAGAAAAAAGATGTAGATGAACACTATATAAAAAATAGCAATAAATTAGGGTATTAAAATAGGCAGTATATATACACACACACACACACACACACACACACACACACATATATATATATATATATATATATATATATATATATATATATATATATATATATAGCTTAATGTGCAAGAGGAAAAGAAAGAGTTCAATTCCAGAAGAGGAGACTTATCCGGATAATGCAAAGCTCAACAATTATTATTGTAGCTTATACAATGGGACAACAAGAGTATGAAATGAAGTCACAAAACTATACATAGGTAGACATAGAATGTTCATTTATTGAATAATGGAATACAAGCAAAATTTAGGGGATAGAAGGGGCTCTTTATGCCAGGGCATTTCGAAGCCTAATGCTTCTCATCAGAAGAGTAGAGAAGGTGCTAGGTAGCATGTGGAATATGCGGCGTCTAGCGTAGGGTTCATTAGGGACGAAAAAGATAAAGAGGAATTATAGAAAGATGGTGGAAGCTCTATTGAATTCTAAATAAATAAGAAGAAGCTTGTTATATAGAGTATGATATATAAGATTGGATATGGTCTTTAACATAGTATTGAGATTAAGGGGTTTATGTATTAGGGTTAAATCGGGGATGTATTGTTGCTGCGTGGTAATTTATTTTAACGGTTGTCGGGTGTCTATTTTCTATGGAGTGGTAATTTCGACTGGTGCAACCTAAACGGCAAATGGCGGCTATGAAATCGCATATAATTTTTTTTTTTTGGGGGGGGGGGTTATGCAAGGTTGTAATATTGAAATTGCGGCAATATTTTTAAGTTTCTTCTGTTATGCTATAGGATTATGAGTGCTTTTAAATGGAAAGGTGGAAGAGTAAGGAAACCATAAGAGTGGTAAAAATATACCAAATAATAGTAGGGTAATTATAATAGTACGAAAGATAATAAAACAGAAGTAAAATCGAAGATAAAATAAAGAGAAAGATAAAGACAAAATTAAAGATAAACATTAAATATAAACATTAAAAATAATATTACCAATAGCTGTGATAAAAGTAAAGTCAAAGTTAATGTTAATAACATATATATATAAATACATATATATATACGCATATATATGCATATGTATATATGAATATATGTATATATATATATATATATATATATATATATATATATATATATATATGTGTGTGTGTGTGTGTGGAAATAATAAAAATCATAAAATAAGGAACAAAAACGCGAAATAAAATAATGGAGAATAGAAAATAAAATAATAATATAATAAAAATGAAAGACAAATTAGGAAATCAATAATGGAAATGGAAATAAAATCTAAAATATAGAATGACTTCCTAAAAAAAAACTAGGCATGAAAAAACCTGATAGTAATAGCGCCGATTATTGGAACCTTATTCCAACAGAAAGGAGGAAATAGTCGAGTGTAGTAAATAATACAGTTCAGTTAAAGGCAATATAGCTGAAGAAATAAAGTTTTCTCTTTTATCTTAACAATGCATAGATTTATCTATTTGAATAGGTTGTTTTATTTTTTTTTAAATTGATTTTTCAAGATATCTTGCTCTCTCTCTCTCTATCTCTCTCTCTCTATCTCTCTCTCTCTCTCTCTATATATATATATATATATAAATATATCTTCTATCTATCTATATATCTATAAAAGCAAAAATGTGTGTGGACACTAGTAACAGTTTTCATTGGATAATCTAATAATCGAAACTCCTCATAAACGAGGATCACAATAGTATTACGTCTGGCTTCTATAGCAACACACCCGCCCGCACAAATACGCTCACTGACTGCTTGCTTAAATTATTTATAGATTTAAGATATTATTTTAAATTTGGAACTTCTCTTGTATTTAATATTTTTTTATATTTTTGAATTTTTTAAAACTGACTTTTTTAATTAAACAATTACCGTAAAATTCCAACAAAAATAAATTCTTTAAAAAATGTTCACACGTTTGTTTCCTATTTAAAAAACAAAAATTGTTTCTTTTCGTCGACTAATAAATTTTTTCTTCGGTAACACAGCTTTAGTAACCGTAGAAAAAAAAAAATTTATTGACAAAAACAAATAAATTATTTTTAAATGCATACAAAGCAGAAATCTAGCGAGCAAACACTTTTTTATTATTGTATAAACGATGATTCCACTCGTACATTTCAGCATCAAATGAATGCAAAAATTTATTGTTAATCTTGGGGGGGTAATTTTTTCTAAGTGAACATTTACACAAATAAAGTTATACGAAACTACCCTAAAAGACATTGTATATAGAAAAATTGTCATTTATATCCAAAACGTCTGGTTTCTATAACAACACACCCGAACGCATATATACGCGCACTGACTGCTTGCTTAAATTGTTTATAGATTTATATTATTTTTAATTTTGAACTTCTTTTATATCTACTGTTTTTACATTTTGGAATTTTTAAAAATCACCTTTTAATTAAAAAATTACCGTAAAATTTCAAACAAAAACAAATTCTTTTAAAGAAAATTCTTCACACGTCTGTTTCCTATTTAAAAAACGAAAACAAAAAATGTTTCTTTTCGTCGATTCATTTATTTTTTCTTCGATTACACAGCTTTAGTAACCGTAGAAAAAATAAATTTATCGATAAAAATAAACAAATAATTTTAAAATGCATACAAAGCAGAAATCTAGCGAGCAAAACTTTTTTACTATTGTTTATTATTGTCTGAAATTCTTTCCTTTTGTTGAAATAATTAATATATCACATTTTCCTTGCATGCAACATTTCCTTTTAGCAGGTTTACTAGGATGGTCAAATTCATTTTACTGATATCGATAATGTACAGAAATTCTTTAATTGATATAGAAATTATATTGATATAAAAACTGTATAAATATATATATGTATAAATATATATATATACATATGTGTAAATATATATATATTTATATATATATATATGTGTGTGTGTATATGCATGAAAATAAAATAAAAGTACCAGCGATTGTAGACGTTATGTTGTTTTGAAAAAAAAGAAAAACCGAATGAATTTATGAAATGATCAACGTTTCGTCCCTATTGCAGAGGGCATCTTTAGGATATTAAAAGGAAAAATGCAAAAGAAGAAAACGATCATAGACCATACGTAAATGAAAAGGAAACAGTGTTACCATCTTACCCATATCGGGAAGGGAACTATGTGTTGTATGGGAAGGTTTGGGTGTTCAATGTCTATATATATACACTTTTAAAAATACGTTAAATAAATATATGTACACTTTTTTTCTCTAAACTTATTCATTTTGTTTAAATTATTTAAGGATTAAGGAAAAATGGATCTGTTTTATTTTTTGTTCTTTGATTATTTCATGAGCAAGGGTCTATATGTGACTATCCTAAATCTGGTAGACCCCGTATGGCAAGAAGTGATGAGAATCGTCAGAGATTAGCGAAGAATGTGCCCGAGGATCCATCCACATCAGTAAGAAGGAGATCAAGTCAAATTAGGGTTTCTCAATCAATGTGGTTGAACCAGGACGGTGCAGCGGCGCATACGGCACGAGAAACATTAAATATGTTCCAGGACATATTCGGCAACCGAATACTTTCTCGAGGCTGTGAGATAAATTGGCGACCCCGCTCGCCAGATGTGACATGTGCAGATTTCTTTCTTTGGGTTACCTCAAAAAGCGGGTATACGGAAACAAACCATATATAGGAGGAAATTAGAACTATAAGATCTGAAACATACAGTGATGTGCTGGACAATGCCCTGAAGAGAGCAGAAGGGTGTGAAAATGAAAATGGTGGACATTTCAGTAACATAATTTTTCATAACTAAATTTAGACCTTGTTAAAAACATACCATAGATTAAGTTGTGTAAATAAAATTAGAACAAGTAGACTTCCTATCTTCCTATATCTCACAAAATCACGGAGGTGTTCATCTACCTACATATGAGAATTGGTAAGCATAACTTAAATATTGAGAAAGTTAATTAAAGTCCGTAAGCTTCTTTTGGGACACCCTGTATTAGGACTGCAAATATTGACAATATACCGTGTTGCTTGTATTCCTGGTGTAATAAGATAAACAGCTGTAATAATCGATAACTGTACGTATGAAAGTCCGCACTTGTTATTTGTTCAAAACTTCAAATTTAAGCTAAAGTTAATGCAACTGTTTAAACACCATATACTTCATTTGATTCGCCTTTTGTTCCTCTATAATTTTACCTGTTCATATTTGCCTTTTAATTGAAATATTCTGGTGTTCCCGTCGATTAAATTCAAATTGAGGAGGCAAAAAAAAAGTCCGCACCAACAAATTCGCTTAAAATCAACTTTAATTATCGCCCCTAAATCTGTTTAAAATATCCACAAAAGGATACAGCGCATCTCTAATCGTAATTGTTGCTGTTCCATGTTATACAACGTAACATTTAGTCTATATGCCACGACCTTCTCTTAGTAATTGTCAGGGGCTCATTAATCACCAACTTTGTGGTTTAACCAATCGAGAAATCGGCCGCAGATTAAAATGTGACGAGAAAAAAAGATACGAAAGAATGTGCAAAAGCACCAAAACACCGTCAGTGATAGTGATTGCCCTAAATTTGGTCGTACTCTAACAGGGAAGACAATGCTATCAAGATCCGCAGGCTAAGAAACAGATTTGAAACGGCTCCCAAAATCCAACAACAGTGTAATCTTGTTTAAAAAGTGCTCTCTTTCTACTGTCAAGAACATATTAAAGGAATTTAATTTGCGAGGATATGTTGCAAGACGCAAGCCAATGATTTCTGTAACGAACAGAAAACGCCGTCTGGACTTCGTCACATGCAATGAAGATCATGACTTTTCATATTGCTCAAAAGTGCTTTTTAGCGACGAAAGCAAGTTCAATAGCCTAGGCAGTGATGATATGCAGTATGTCCGTCGGACGAACGACCAAGTATTTAATCCTACGTGCTCAGTTTCAACGCTGCAAGGTTCTGGACGTTCAGTTTTGGTGTGGGGCATTATTATTACCAATGGTTCAGGGCCTACAGTTCGCTTGCAAGGTCGAATTAATTCGACCAAGTACATTAATATGTTGACTGAGCATTTTCTACCTTACTTTGGTCGGAATTAAGATGATAATCCCATCCTCATGCAGGATAATTCTCCCATTCAATCAGCTGGCACTTTTAAAATGTTCCTGGAAGAGCATGATATTCCGTGTTTGGATTGGCTTGCACAATCTCCAGACCTACAAACCCATCGAAATCATATGCAATTACATCAAGCAATAGCTATAAAATTTCAAATTCCGAAGAACTTTGCACAAAATTTAAAGAAAAGTAGGATGTCTTTTCTCTGGAACATTGCTTCAGTCTTATTGAAAGAATTCTGAAAAGATTGGAGGCTGTCAAATTGGAGAAGGGCTAGTCTACTGAATATTAACTAGTTTATTGTGTTTCTGTTGTATTTATGTTGCATTTATGTCTTAAAGTTACCTTTAAATAACCATTTTCTATTGCGCGGACTTTCTTTTGCCGCCACAATTTGAAGTTATTTTTTTAAATTGACGTGAACACTAGAATATTTTAATTAGAATTCCAATATTTACAGGTAAAACTATAGAACAATAAAAGTCCAATCAAATGAGGTATAGTTTGTTTAAACAGTTACATTAAATTTAGCTTAAATTTGCATACATTTAAAAACTACAAGTGCGGACTTTCTTTTTGCCGCCGGCGTAGATATATGAGATGTATTAAGGATTGCGGTGCGTAGAATATGGCAACGTTTTAGAATAATAGTATTATATGTTTTTTATGTTTTAAGATGGCTTCCATATAAACCTGAAATATATCAAATGAATATAGAATACGGTGTAGACAAAGAATTCCTTTCTTGTCTACAAACTATAAAGAAATGACTCTTAAAAGATTTTTCGATAGGAAAAGACGAATGTCATAAGTGTCTGGAAGTCACACAGGTTTGTGGCTTCGTATAACCCGAAGGAAGAAACGATGTCTACGTTTCATTATTATCTTTGAGATTACTTAGTGAAAATGCTACTTTATTTTTACAAGGTTTCTTTTCAACCTAATTATATTAGTGGTTGTATAATAGGCATTTACTTAGAGAAAATTGTACTTTTTTTTACAAGGTTTATTTTAATCTAATTATATTAGTAGTTGTCTAATAGAGATTTACAAACACATAACTTATACTATAATCGTTAAACTCTAAATTCCATAACAATATATTAACCTGGATATTAAAGTGTATTCACACGTACGGCAAGTTATGAAGAGTACATAGTGTCCGAGCAAAGCCGGGCTAAATTGATAGTATATATATATATATATATATATATATATATATATATATATATATATATATATATATATATATATATGATTGTAGAGTTTAATGCAAAAATCTAAGAAGAAAGCGCCAGTGTGTGTGTATTATACGGTTATACAACATACCTTCGGATGGGAGCTAAGAGAAAGAGAAATTAAATTTGGGATTTTTGAGGTGTAGTCTCGTGGAATCTCACGTGTATATATATATATATATATATATATATATATATATATATATATATATATATATATATATATGTTTTATTTTTATTACCGTTTTATCTGTTTGGCAACATATGTAACCAAACAGATAAAACGGTTATAAAAAAATAAAACACATATTTGCTCTACAATAGTATTGAGCACTCTCATCAGGTTTTTACTAATTACCAGTTTTACCAAAAATATGCACACACACACACACACATATATATATATATATATATATATATATATATATATATATATATATATATATATACTTCATTTACTCACATTAATTAATATACGAAAGTATTATTTTATGCGTAAACTTTAAGTATTTACTTCAACAGTGCTACAATACGTAGGTAGAGCTAGTTAGTAAGTTATAAAATATACATGGCAATTAAGCTACACTGAATATTCCGCGTTTCATCTACTCTAGGATTCTACAGGCTTATGCTAGGATTCTTCAGGCTTGTGCCTGAAGAATCCTAGAGTGGATGAAACGCGGAATATTCAGTGTAGCTTAATCGCCATATATATTTTATAACTTGCTATATATATATATATATATATATATATATATATATATATATATATATATAAATATATATATATATATATAGTTAGGTAGTAAATTATAAAATATATATGACAATTAAGCTACACAGAATACTAAGCCTGCTGAATCCTAGCGTAGATGAAACGCGGAATATTCTGTGTAGCTTAATTTCCATATATTTATAACTTACTACCAAGCTCTACCATAGTAGTGAGCAATGTTGATGTAAATACATAAGCTTTACGCATAAATTTATACTTTCGTATATTAATTTATGTGATTAAATGTAGTAGTCATATATATATATATATATATATATATATATTATATATATATTGTATTGGTAGTAATTATTAAGTGTGTCTACCAAAAGAGTGCTCAATGTTTAGACAGAGACAAAATAAGTTTAGTATACAAACAAATAGCTACACATAAGCATATATATATATATATTGTTTTTAAAATATAATTACGCAGACATGCTATATTACGAGGAATAATTTGCCAGGGGGACTAATTCGCAAACATATAAACTCTAGAAGTATAAGCCATGTTTAGTTTCAGA
This sequence comes from Euprymna scolopes, assembly GCF_053919585.1. Classification (NCBI taxonomy): domain Eukaryota; kingdom Metazoa; phylum Mollusca; class Cephalopoda; order Sepiida; family Sepiolidae; genus Euprymna; species Euprymna scolopes. The sequence continues at coordinate 167,930,420 of NC_136489.1, read as the reverse complement.
ACAGTTTCGGATGGTTCGTTGTTCAAAACAAGTTTTGAGAGGTGACTGGTTTGCAGTAGGCAGAACAGTTTCCGATGGTTCGTTGTTACACACAAGTCCTGAGAGGGGACTTGTTTGTAGTAGACATTTCCACAGAGCAAAATATTCGAGACGGAAAAAAAAACATGTAAAATTGCTACAGAAAAGGTTTAATATTTATGGAGCAATTCTGGTTTCTGATTGGTTGGTAGCAGAGTGTGAATTAATTCGATTCGTCAGTTCCTAGCAGCATCGTTTATAAATAGAATCGTCCGATTGTGTGGGAAAATACCCCATTACACACTCTGTTGCGATGGGATGTCTCCTAGCGGCTTCGGCTGCAGGGAGACAGGGTAGTACCAGTTAAGGATTCGTCACTTGACACTCAGCCCAACAGGTGAGGGGCCGGGAACCGGCCAGCACCTGTTGGACTGTGGTACGCCGCCTGGGTAATATCTAGGAGGTCCACTCTACCAGGCCTTGCCACTGGGCTTTCCGGTGGGCCAAGTTTATTGCTTGCTGCCTGAGGCGCCCCGACTGAAGAATGCCGACTGGGTTAACCAGGCAATTTTTAAAATTGCAGGAGTGCCCCTTCTTTAGAGGAGCCTGCGGGGTTCCCACTTTCCAGGCCTTGTGCCAAATAATGCTGAGGTGGGCAGCAATTAAATAACTACCCCATTACTTCGTCTGATGGGATGTGTCTCCTAGCGGCTTCGGTTGCAGGGAGACAGGGTAGTACAAGTCAAGGATTCGTTACTTGACACTCAGCCCAACAGGTGAGGGGCCGGGAACCGGCCCAGCACCTGTTGGACTGTGGTACGCCGCCTGGGTAATACCTAGGAGGTCCGCCCTCCCAGGCCTTGCTACCGGGCTTTCCGGTGGGGCAAGTTTATTGCTTGCTGCCTGAGGCGCCCCGACTGGGGAATGCCGACGGGGTTAACCAGGCAATTTTTAAAATTGCAGGAGTGCCCCTTCTTTAGGGGAGCCTGCGGGGTTCCCACTTTCCAGGCCTTGTGCCAAATAATGCTGAGGTGGGCAGCATTTAAATATATATCCCATTACGCTTTCAAAATATGTCAACATAAAAGTAAAAAAATAAAATAAATAATAAAAATGACGCTCATCAATGCAATCTGTGTTTGTTTACAATACACGTCAGCTAATATTTGGGCTTGACGATAAATGCTCTGGAAAATCACTCCTAATTAATGGTTAGATTAAAAATATGAATACAAAGAATTGATTTTCGGCGATTTTAAATGGTACCTCTTCTTTTATCGTAAATTTTACTCTTTATTGATAAAAAAAGAATAAATAAATGGTGAGGTACAGCCAGGCTTTAATAGGGGGGGGGGGGTGTCGATCTGTAGTTAAACGCACTGCCACTGCGCTATATTTTCCATGTCGATAATTCTGTTGTTTTTTTTGTTTTCGTTTTTTGTTTTTCTAAGAAGAAACTATCTGTGGAGATATTATTATCTCCCTTGCCGGTAGTAGAAGAAAAAGACTATTTTTAGGATCGAATTTTTGTTTGATTTTCAATATTTATAGGATTAATTTCTGTACAAAATATATCTAAAGAACATTGCCGGCATATAAATTGCATCTCTGTGAAATTAACAAAAGATAGGTCGAACTGTTTCGGAACATATAAGGAAGCCCCCCACACACTCAAAGTGACTTTCGTATAACAGTAGAGATACCAGATGTACATACCCGATGACGTCAATTTGTAAGGCAGTCACATATATTTAATATACGCCGAATATACTAAGTTGTTACAAATTTCATATATTGTAAATGCATGTTGCATTTATGTTAGCATAGAACACTCATCTTCATTAAACTTAGTTCTTATTTCACACACAAACGATATCGGCTAATTATAATCCATATATTAATAGGATAGCGCGTGCGTCGTTTGTTTTATGTGAGACGCTTACATCCGAGTGGCTACTTTTAATTTGTGTGAACTTTCATTTCGTGTAATAAATGATTTTATCAAGAATTCTTTATAAGTTTTGGTTTCGGTTTCGATTTTCGCTGATGCCACTCAAGTCATATATTTTTTTATAAATAATTTTATCAAGGATTCTTCAAAAGTTTTGGTTTCGGTTTCGTTGAGATTCGCTAGCACTTTGTCATTTATTTTTTTATAAATAATTTTATCAAGAATCCTTTGGAAGTTCTGCTTTCGGTTCCGTTCATATTTGAGAGAACTCAATTGATATATATATATATATACTAGCAATCGGTGCCCGGCGTTCCCCAGGTGTTTTGAGGTTAATGCTGAGAAAAAAAAACGGTCAGTTTTTTAAAACTTTGACCCCTATTATGACCTCTTAACATTTATTGTTTAGGGATCAAGTAAAGTTAATAAGTTAGATCCATGTCCAAGGAATCTATATCTAAAATATCACGTGTTTACTGTTTGGACCCAAAATTGTAGGAGGAGTTTGGTAGAGTTCTCAAAGGTCAAATCGTTGAATATTGACCACTTAATCGCCAAATTTCTGTCGAAAACCTATCACATCGATTTTCCCAAATCTCAGTACCCTGTATATCAAATTTCGAATCTCTAGGCTTAAAATTGACAGATTTTTAGCGTAGGGAAATGCACACAGACACACACAGACACTTATATATATATATATATATATATATATATATATATATATATATAAACATGTGTGTGGCATCCGTCAGTCGAAACGACTATGGATCAGCAGCGCCGTATTATGATGTTGTTATAAACATAAACATAAACATCATATATATAAGGATAATAGTACGCCATATATATAACAAAAGACCATTATTTACTCAAGTGAAAGGAAAACCCGGGGGAACTTTACCCAAAAATAAATCCATATTTTTTTTGTGTGTAATGATAGTCTTATAAGCGAGTAATTAATAATTCAGCCATCTTGATTCTTAACCAAACAGAAAGTTCAAGTAGGGGGAGTTCCCTTTTTTTTGATAGCGAGGCCAAATTTCGCGAATTTGGCCTTTTTTTTAAAGCAGTTTGGCCTTCAAAATTTCTGTTTGGCCTTTTTCTTCACCGATGAAATCTGGAGACGCAACGGGAATTTTCGGCAAAAAAATGTTGTTACCATGCACATCTATGTAATGAAATACAATTTGTGGCAAAATTTCAGGAAAAACTAATGGATGGTTATCTCGCAATAGTCCGGACAATTCGCTAAATTATATCGTCAAAACCTTAAATCTCGAATTTTTGTGCATTTTTTTTTGGGGGGGGGGCTAATTTGGCATAATAGTGTCCATTTAATAGTATTATCTTGAAAAAATAAAAAAATAAGGAAAATTACCAAAAAAAAACAAACAAGAACAACAAAAGTGTGCCGTATTTTTAAAAGTTTTATTGCGTTGTTTTTATTTGCTTTTTTTATTTCATCGGTGAAGAAAATGGCCAAACAGAAATTTTGAAGGCCAAACTGCTTTAAAAAAAGGCCAAATTCGCGAAATTTGGCCTCGCTATAAAAAAAAAGGGAAATCCCCTACTTGAACTTTCTGTTTAATTTCGCTTGTAACGTTGATTTTTTTTCTTTTTTCGCTATAAAAAAATAACTACTTGATGAAATTACGTGATTTTTTCTGTAGGAAAATTTTATCCCATGACGAGTACGTACAATATATTTTTTTAAAAATATTTCCATTTTTTGATGTCAATGGAAAACTGCACAAGTACCCAAACCCGAAATGTAAAGACCACGAGTGGACGCGCGTTTTTTTTTTTTTAGTTTAGTTTCATAAGGGCGGCCGTGATGTCGGAGGTTCGATTGTTAGATTGTAAGTTAGTTTCGTATTTTTGTAATTTGTAAATCGCAAGTTCGGAAAAAATTAAACCCTTCCAAGATGGACAATAAATAAAGCCATAATATTTTATGGTAAAGTTAAGAGCCTACGAACCACAGTTTTTTAGGAGATGTGATTTTTGGATTAACCAATTAGAAATCGTCTGTGGCACACACATCTCTGTTTATATATATATATATATATATATATATATATATATATATATATATATATATATGCATATATATATAATGTGATTGATAATTTAAAATTAAAATTAGAATTAAAAATTAAAAATCTCTTTCATAAGAAGGAACAGCAACAAAGTCAATAATTTGTACGATCGTTTCGGAAACGATGTTTTTATTGTGATAGACATTAAGCCAGGGACAATAATTTTGACATATATTTTTTTTAAACAAAGTCTCCATATCAGCAAAAGTATTGGGTGGGTTTTTTATAATACGTAAAAGACACCATAAATAAACATAGCAATTTTTAAGTAAAGCAGATGTATCTGGAATAAATTAAACTGAAAAGGAAAATATTTACTTGATAAAAAAAAGTAATATGGGTTGAGAATAAAAAATAGAATAGAATTATACATCTGAATTTTGTTAAAATATAAAGTTATAATATTATGTTTTTAATAAAAGCAAAGAATTATATATATATATATATGAATGTATATATATATGAATGTATATATATGAATATATATATATATATATATATACTTATTTTTCTAATTAAATAATCAAAGGGAGATAATTAGAGTTTATTCTATTTGAACTAATTGAAACAATTCTTATGTAAACTGAAACTAGATATAACAATAGACCTAAACCATAATTGTGTAAACTTCTTAGACATAACCCTGAATCTTGAAAACAACTCCTATGAACCCTACCATAAACCCAACCAGACGCTATTCTACATAAATCACAAGTCCAACCACCCGAATAGTATCCAAAAGCAATTATACCTAGAATCTCAAAAAGAATATCAAAAATATTAAAAAATTAAGAATTATTCAATAAAAACAATATTACAACCAAGCCATAGCTAGATCAGGATATAAAGATCAAATAAAATTAAATTAAAACAATAACATGGGTACAGAAAGAACAATAAATAATGCAAATGTAATATCTTACAACATGAAAAGGAAAAAAAGAGCAAAAACAAATGAAAAAAAAATAAAACATACAATAAACACAAAAAAGAAAAATGAAAAGGTATACCATATTAAAACTGAAAGAGATGTTAAAAAGAAAAATAGAAGGAAGAGCCAGACGTGGTGTAATCCACCATTCAGCCACCACATAAGAAATAACATCACAAGGGAATTTTACAAAATTATAAATAAGAAATCCCGCAAGATAGCAAACTAAATAAAATACGTTTTAAAAATCCTGTTAAGCTATCCTTCTCAACGTCTGCTAGCTTTACAAATACAATAATTGGCTCAAATAACACAAAATTAAACAAATTTTTGAATAATAGAGATAGGACAGAAAATGAATCTAACAACGTAAAAGGATGTAACTGCTGAGACCCTAATGAATGTCCAATAGGGGGCTGTCTAACT
>NC_136489.1:167909992-167919992 GCF_053919585.1 Euprymna scolopes | reverse complement strand
GCATTTAACAGGTCAACCAATATCTACGAAACAGTGATTATCGGTCTTGGGAAATATTATTATTCACCTATAACCGTTCGAGCGATGTTTAAGACGAGCAAGTCTTTCCCCTACTTTTGGAATCTGGCATTCCTTCCACTCAATTCAATATGTAGGCTGACGACGTGGATTATAATATTCAGCGTTTGGAGGTAAGAATTTTCCAACACACCCTGCTTCAATACGTAAGTACTGAAAATGGCTAACATCCGGGCGTATACAAGCTAATAAGTCGGCCTTCCGTGAACATTTACTGCAGTGCTGGATCTGCACTGAAAGGTACACGAATAGAACTTTATCTATCTCATATTTCCAAATAGTTTCATTCTTCTTATCTCATACAAACACGAGATACACTGAAAATATGTCAGATAAAATAATGATATTCACATAGTCTCACATAGAAACCAAAATATTAGGTAGTCCGGAAAATAATGGCCATTTCAGGAAGTCTGTTTTGAAATTGGATTTTATCATAGGATTTTTATTATATTTCAGGTAAACATCAACATGATTATTGATTTATATGTGCTCTTTAATAATTTCTTACTTTTTTCTTTCAGAAAACGTTTTATGAGCGAATGAGCCCATAATTTGGAATATGAGAAAAGAAGACTTACGATTACTTTTCCTGCGTGAGTTAAAGCTAGGTAACAATGCTTCTCAAACAACTGTAAATATCAATAGGGCATGGGGAGAAGGCATCACAAGTGATAGAACAGTACGAAGGTGGTTTCAAAAATTTTGTAGTAGTGATGAGAGCCTTAAAGATGAAGAAGGTAGACGACGGCCATCTAATCTTGACAATGAAAATTTGAGAGCCATTGTTGAGCAAAACCCACGGTAAAGTGTCAGGAAAATGTCTCGGGAACTTGGTGTCAGCAGTTCAACAGTGTCGGACCATCTGAAGCAAATTGGCAAGGTGTAAAAGCTCGACAAATGGGTCCCACATGAGCTCAATGAAAATCAACAAGCTCGACGTTTTGAAGTGTGTTCGATGCTCTTTTTGCGAAACATTAATGATCCATTTCTTGACCGAATAGTCACCTGTGACGAAAAGTGGATCCTTTATGATAATCGGAAACGATCAGGTCAATGGCTTGATTGTGATGAACCAACCAAATATTTTCCAAAGCCAAAGTTTCACCATCAGAAGATTATGCTGACTGTTTGGTGGTGTGCAATTGGTGTTATTCATTACAGCTTTCTGGATGCTAATCAGAGCATCACGGCAGAGGTTTACTGCAATCAACTCGAAGAAATGCATCATCATTTACAAAAATTTAGACCTGCATTAGTGGATAGGCGTGGTCCAATCCTGCTCCACGATAATGCGCGGTCATGTTTCGAGAATGACGCTGCAGAAACTCACAGACTTGCGATACGAAACTTTACCACATCCTCCTTATTCTCCAGATCTTTCACCTACGGACTACCATTTTTTCAAGCATGTAGCCGCTTTTTTAAGCAACAAAACTTTCAGATCTAATGCAGAGGTTGAATCTTTTTTCAAAGATTTCTTAGCATCTAAGCCAAAGAATTTTTATCAACGAGGCATAAATGAGCTAGTTGATAGATGGCAAAAATGCATGGCTGTTCAAGGATCATACTTTGACTAATTTCAATGTCTAGTGTCACCTATTTGATTAATAAATCCTTTTTCTCTAAAATTGGCCATTATTTTCCGGACAACCTAATATTAAGTTAGATAGAATTATTGTAGAATTTTGAATTTTGGTTTCAAATGATGTAATTTTAAATAACTTTTTGCTGTATAATGACTTTACTTTATATATTATTTTTTAATTCGTTTATCAAATCGTTTAAATTGCTTTCAAAGCAAATTCGCAGTTTTTTAAAATTTAATTCAACCTAGGCCGAAAAGCTTCTATAACAGTTTCTGATATCAACGAAGCGTTTGGCTCAGGATCCATTACTGAACGCGCAGTATAGTTGTTGTTTAAGAAATTTCTTGAAGATCATGAACGTAGTGGTCGTCCATCGGATGTTTACAACGATCAATTAAAAACCTTAGTCGAAACCAATCCACACACTATTGTTTGATAACTTGCTTTTGAATTAGACGTAACGTATACTAGGATCTCCAACCACCGGAGGAATATTAGAAATAACAAAAGCACTCGATAAATCGTTTTTTTTTTTTACAAATTGAACAACCAAAAAAGAAATCATTATGAAGTATCACCTTCATTTTATTTACGCAAGAACGACTCTTTTTTTTTGCCCGGATTATGACTTACGATGAAAAGTGTGTGTGGGGGGTATGATAACTAGAGGCGGTCAACTCAGTGGGTAGACGCCGAGGAAGCTTAACGACATTTCCTGAAGTCAGAGTTTCAATAAAAGAAGGTCCTGCTGACTGTTTGGTGGTCTGCCACCGGTCTCATCAATTATAGTTTTTTGAATGCAGGTGAAAGGCTGAGAAGTACTGTCAAGAATAGATAAAATGCACCTGAAACTTCAGCAACAGCACCCAGCATCAATCAACAGAAAATGTCCAATTCTCTTCCACAATAATGCTCGACCGCACGTTGTAAACCGATCCTGCAAACGTTGACCGAATTGACTTAGAAGGCTCTGCTTTACCCGAGATACTTTCCAGACTCTTCACCTAACGACTACCTTATTTTTAAGCATTTCGACAACTTTGTGCGTGAGAAATGTTTCAAAATCCTTAGCAACATCTAAAACGCCTGTAGCCACTAAATCGCCACCAGAACGCAAGATGTTTTCGTTAATGGCATGAATACAGTTGCTTTGAGTTGGCTAAAATGTGTTTTATCTGATGATACATATTTCGATTATTAATTTGTTTACTAGAACCGAGATATTTTTTCACTTGAATTTAAAAGTTAAAAATCGCAAAAAAACTTTATTGTCAACCTGATAGTAATAACAGTTAAACAGATTTAAGAATTTTTATTATGACGCCTGTTTTTCTATGTATATGTGTTGCTGTTACTCTCAGAAAGTTCTCACGTTTGTACTCCTCGGTATTTTTCAGAGGATTACAAGTAAGAGAAGACATTTATAAAGAAATTAATGCGAAACTTATCGTATGTAGTCCATTTATAATGAACGCGCCTCCTCGTGCTTTTTCTTATGTATAAACTAGCATGGGTGCCAGGCGTTGCCAGAGTGTGGGGGGTGAGCAACAACAAAAAAAGTAGAAATAGTAGTAGGCAGGCTCCAACGCGTTACGTGAAGGACAAAAATAACCTGAAAAAAAAACGTGACGTCTTTGCTGTTTCGTCTATCGCACGACCGGAAATGATGAACTTTCAAATTAAGGCTAGTCAATAGGGATGACAGGGCCTCTCCCTGTAGAAAAATGCGCAGTTGAGAATAAAGGAATTAATATTTTGAGCCGATTTTTCGAGACGTCGAGGTTCAACATGATACTGATCTTGTGAAAATCCGTCGTCTCTGTCTAATTTTTTAGGCAGAAATAAATCCATACATACATACATACATGATGATTACAACGTCTTGTCAAACGAGTGCCCCTCCCTCAGTCACTGGAAGTCAATGAGCCCGAAGATAACTTTTTTTTTCTTTTACTCCTGCCAGCGAATTCACACGCTCAAGCAGACATGACATTGAAGACGGTCCTTGGCATACATACATATATATACAGCTACACACATACATACACATACATACCGATAAACATACACACATGCACACATCCATCCATCCATCAATACATACATACACAATACATATAACACATAATACAAACATACACATACACACATGCACACACATACATACATATGCATACACATATATACAAACATACACAAATGCATACACACATATACATACCTATTCACATACATATACGTACATATATATGCACATATACATACATACATACACATAAAGTTACCAACATATGCCTGCACATACATATATATGCACTTATACGCATACATATATATATGCATATATACATACATAAACACAAATATATATATATATATATATATAGAGAGAGAGAGAGAGTATATACATACAAACACACATAAACATATATAAACAATGAATAAATAAATAAATAAATAAAAACATATACGCACATCCATATATATACATATACAAATAGACATACATGCATACACATACACTAGTACATATATTAACATACATACATACTTACATACGTACATCATACATACACATATGCATATATAGAATGATGGCAGATCAATTATTACATGCTTCCAGCATTTCAGGGCTACACGCGTGACAATTTTTCCATCGCGCGGACAATTTTTTATAGACAAATGCCCAAGGGAGTATTTATACAAAGATGATGTTACAGAGTTTTAGCTTTCTACGAAAGCTAAGTCTCTCTCTCTCTCTCTCTCTCTCTCTCTCTCTCTCGGTTCAAAATGTTGGGATCCAGCAATAAGCATGAGAAAGATAGCCAGCAGCAAGTCAAGCTACAGCTCAGCTTAATGCGGGTAGTGGTGTCCCGCTTTATGTTTTTTGGATCAAGTAAAGATTAGATACCCTGTAGCAGACGACAAAATAAGCGAACACTTCAAGAGGCACCGTTTGTTCGACCTTGACATTCCGTTAGTTGTTTCTAAACTTGTAAACAGGTCAAATAGCAGACATATTCTAATGTTCGCAAGCAAGATTTTTTAAAAATATATTTAAAAAAACTTTTAAAGTAAAAATAAATATTTACAAAACATTTTCTTTAATATTAAATATTTACAAAACTTTTAAGGATAAAAAAAAACTTTTTTCTATTTACACAAAATTTTTAACTTAAGTAATAAAACGAACGTAGTTAAACAAAATATATTTAAATAAATGGGTGTTTTTCTGAGTACGTTCTTTTTATATATTTACAGAACTTTCAATAAAACTAATTATGATAATTATAATTATAATAAAAATTAAAAAAATAAAATGAATGACCTATATTAATTGCAAAACATTGGAAACTGAAAATTTTGGACGCTAAAAGTTACTTTCACTTAATTTGCCTTTCTAGAGAAGTAAGCAAATAGCAAGTTTTGTTGTTTTTTTTAATAAAAATAAAAATCATAAAAAGATGTGTATCTTGTGATACTACACTTGATCTTTATACAAAATAAAAGTTATAAAAGATACGTGAATAAAATATATTTTTTAAAACCTCGATTGTTTATACTTGTGATTTTATTATGCATAAAAATTGCCTCGGTCTAGAAGGATTTCTCCTCCACTGACCACCTACATACATCACACTTTAAATAAATATTGTATTGTATTCAAACACACACGAAGAAAGATAAACACACACACACACACACACACACACACACACACACACACACACACACACACACACACACACTGTACATAAAAATTAATCTTGGTCGGAAAAATCCGAACAAGTCAGTCATTTTATATTTGTTTCTGCCATAAAAAAGTTTGGTTATAATAATTTTATTTCAATTTTTTTAAAATTATGTATTTTTTCATTGACATCATCCGAAATTTTCAGTTATAACCTCGGTTTATTTATTTGGTATTATTTTACGACCTGCTCCAGCGTAGTATAAACACCCCAACCATCCCATGTTAAGAACGGCTTTCGGAATAAACACCTCCCCCCATGTTAATAACGGCTTTTGAGCTTGGGGGTGTTTTTCCGAAAGCTGTTCTTTACATAGGGAGGTTGGAGTGTTCATAATATGCTGGGGCACGTCGTAAAAATTTTCCATTTATTTATATTATTATTATAATTATTATTATTAATAGTTTTATTAAAAAAGTCCTGTAAATATATAAAAAGAACGTACTCAGAAAGACACCCATTTATTTAAATATATTTTGTTTAAATACGTTTGTTTTATTACTTACATTAAAAAGTTTTGTGTAAATAGAAAAAAGTTTTGTTTTTATAATCCTTAAAAGTTTTATAAATATTTAATATTAAAGAAAATGTTTTGTAAATATATTTTCTTTTAAATCTTTAAAAGTTTTGTAAATATATGTTTATGTCTGCTATTTGAGCTGTTTACAAGTTTAGAAACACCTAACGACAATGTCAAGGTCGAACAAACGGTGCCCCTTGAATTGAATTTACTTATTTTTGTCGTCTGCTATGGGGTATCTAATCTTTACTTGATCCTGTGCTTTTTTAAATAAGGGATTTGCTTCACCCACAAGTGTTGCCTTAACAAGGCTTTTGGGAGTCCTCTCCACCCCACACACACATCGAAATAAATATATACACGTACACATACGAGCATGCATACATACAGATGCACGCAAACATACATACGCAAGAACACACACAAACACACATGACAACATGAACATACACACATACATGCATACATACACGCATGTACATACATATGCACATACACGTACACATACACGTACATGTAGAATATACATGAAGGAGCATTCATGATGTCGATCATGATGTTTGTTACGAATAGGTGAATTCAACATGAATAAAAGATTAAAACAATCCAAAACACACAGCACATAGAATAGAGAGACGTTTACTTCACCGCTGGTACACCTTTAAAATTGAAGATGCGTTAATAACGGCACAAATTCTCAACGTTCATTACGACGATGATGATGGTTGTTAGGAACAGGTGAATTCAACATGGATAAAAGAGTAAAACAATCCAAAACACACAGCACATAGAATAGAGAGACGTTTGCTTCACCGCTGATACACCTTTTAAATGATGATGATGGGTGTTACGAATAGGTGAATTTATCATGAATAAAATAGTAAAACAATCCAAGCGAACATACATACATGCATATATACATACATGCATAAATGCATATATGCATACATACATACATGCATATATAAATACATATATACATACATACTTACACACATATATACATACATGCATATATTTTTGAAATTTTACAGAAAGGGTATTCATACATGCAGCAAGCTTTTTAATAAGTTTTTGGGTAAAATTTTGGCGTCCAAGAGATCAAATGTGAAAGAGTTGACCTTTGTAGATTCTACTAAACTCCTTCGCCAATTTCGGGCTAAAGACTGAAAAATTTAGATGTAGGTTACCTAGACCTGAGTCACATTTTTTTAATATATATATATATATATATATATATATATATATATATGCACAAAAATATGTGTGTTTTAAGCTGGCCAGCCAGGACACTATATATACAAATGGAGACAAATTTGGGCATATTTTATTGGTTTCATAATATGTTTTTTTTTACCAAATGCAGTAAAATGTTAGCAATCGAATAGTATTATAATCCTTAAATAGCCTGGAAATGTAGCTTTATCCCATAGAATTAAAGGTATGAGCATTTCAATATCCAATTTGGCTACAGGTGTATACATACACACACACACACACATATATATATATATATATATATATATATATATATGTGTGTGTGTGTGTGTGTGTTTGTTTTACTTTTTAGTACCGTGTTATCTGTTTGGTTACATATGTTTCGGATGTTGGACCTTATTCACGATCCAACAGCCTCGCCAGACCTTAGTTTCCTAATACTAACAACCTTTTCTGCAATGTCTGGCGAGACTGTTGGATCGTAAACATAGTCCAACATTCGAAACATATGTAACCAAGCAGATAAAATGGTAATAAAAAAATAAAACACATATTTGCTCTGCAATAGTATTGAGCACTCTCTTCAGGTTTTTACTAATTACCAGTTTTACCATATATATATATATATATATATATATATATATATATATATATATATATATATATGACTACTTCATTTAACCACATAAATTAATATACGAAAGTATAGATTTATGCGTAAACTTTAAGTATTTACTGCAACAGTGCTCAGTACTTAGGTAGAGCTAGGTAGTAAGTTATAAAATATATATGGCGATTAAACTACACAGAATATTTCGCGTTTCATCCAGGCTAGGATTAATCAGGCTTATGATTCCTAGCGTGGATGAAACGCGGAATATTCTGTGTAGCTTAATCGCCAGATATATTTTATAGCTTACTATATGTATATACATATATATATATATATATATATATATATATATAAATATATATATATACTAGCTGTACCCGGCCACGCGTTGCTGTGGCTCAGTTTGTTAAAATGGAACACATGTGAAAGTAGAGAAAAGTTTGATTCTTTTTTTCAAGAGAATGTACAAATTATTTTTTTAAACAGATGTTAAGAAAATAAACAGAAAAATACTTCCATCATTAATTATGCAAAAAAATAAATAAAATGTTGATTTAGTGTTTCAATATGCTTATAAATTACGATAAAACTTGCTGAGTATGCACTGTTTTACGGTTGTTGTAAAAATGGAACGGAAACTTAAATTTCGCTTCATTTTAATCTTTCTTAACTTTTTAATTGTGCCCCCCAAACGAATATAATCGAAACAGTAACATTCAACAATTGTACTTTATGTATATAAAACACACAATGGGTGTTTGTATTACTGTACACATAGATTCGGAAAAGTTGTCAAAAAAAATATATAACAAATAAATGTTATCAAAGGCAAGATAAGTTACTTTTCTGCCAAACTGGATATATTTTTTTGTGTTTTTATTCAATGTAACATATTTATTCAGCTCGAAAAACATACAGTGTTTACCGATGTATTCCAAAATTCAAGATTGCGTCTCACACCCTCTTTAACACCGTAAGTATGGAAAAAGGTGTTATAAATAAAAAAGTATACAAAATACTATTAAAAACCCGCCGAATATATGTCAACCGATGTCACGGTAACATATATTGAGCGAGTTTTTAACAGTATTTTATCCGGTTTTTTATTTATAACATATTTTCCCACACTTACCGTGTTAAAGAGAGAATCAGACGCCATCTTGAATGTTCCAATACATCGGTAATCACTGTATGGTGTTCGAGCTGAATAAACATGTTATATTGAATAAAAACACGAAAAATATATCCAGTTTGGTAGAAAAGTAACCTATCTTGCCTTTGATAACATTTATTTGCTATATATTTCTTTTTGGACAACTTTTTCGAATCGATGTGTACAAACCCCACAAAATATTTATTAAATTTTTTTTTTTTTTTAAGTTAATAACGAAAGGGAAATAATTCCATTTTTAAACGAAAAAGTCAGTTTACCTAACTTACTGTATTAATGCTATTTTTTAAGCAAGAAAAAAAGGTTAAGTATCCAGATACGCTACTACAGAACACCGACCACTCTAATTTGTTTTTTTGTAGGTAATTGAGGTCGCTGACAACGAATCTGATAGTCAAACTTGGGGCAAATTTACCGTTTGCATGGTATTTACCCCTTAACCCACGAACTACTTTCCACCATTTTGCAGCATCCGTTTATGCTACGCGCATACAAAATATCTGATACATCCCCAACACCTCTGGTCTTGATAGAGGTGGGGGGAGTAACCCTTGCTCCTATGGTTTCAAATGATCTGAAATAACAACAACAGAAGACTTGATTCCAAATATTTCTCATATGTTATATCTCTCCTCTTTGGTTTGCATACATAAAGTAAACTTTAAACTGTATAAGGCTTATTTCATACTGGAGATATTCATTATCGTACCCTATTTCCAAAAGAGGGGAGATATTACACATGAGAAATATTTGGAATCAAGTCTCCCCTTGCTAATATTTCCAAAAAAATGGAAGATAAAATATTTCGAATCAAGTCCCCACCCCTTTTTAATCTTTCCGTACCCTATTTCTAAAAAAGAAAACCATCAAACGGAAATGGAATCATGTCGTCCTTTCTAGGTGTACAATTTTATCGTTTTACCGTGTATCTCGTAGCTTACGATTCGGTTTAGGAAGAAATCTATACGTAGATTCTAATTCTTGTCGTCTATTTAGATTTATAATCCAACCACCGTCTTACACCGGCCAGAAACACAAGCACACGTTTCCTATTATTGC
>NC_136489.1:167899992-167902492 GCF_053919585.1 Euprymna scolopes | reverse complement strand
AACATGAGTTGGGACAATTACATTGAGAGCATTTCCAGGAACGCTGCGAAAAAAGGTGGGTTCTCTGTACTTCTATAAGGCCACCATTCGCCCATGTATGAAGTATTGCTGTTATATTTGGGCCGGTGCATCTGCTACTAGTCTCTCACTCTTAGACAAGCTTCAAAAGAGAGTCGCCAACCTGATAGGTCCTTAACTGTCATCCAAGCTGCAGCCTCTGTCCCATCGACGAAATGTAGCATCGCTCTGCCTGTTCTACAAATACTTTAACGATGAATACTCCGACGAACTGCAATCACTTGTACACCCTCTACGTAAATACCTCCGACAAACCCGACAAGCAGTAAAATCCCACCCCTTCACAGTACCTAGAAGTAAAAGAGCCTTCTACTCCAGTTGTTTCTTCCCCGGGACCGCTAGACTTTGGAATTACCTTCCGGATTCCTGCTTCCCCAACTGTACTGACATGCAGAATTCAAGTGCAACGTAAACCGACGTCTTGCTGCCCAACTTCCGACATAGTACCCCTGTAGCTTATGTCTCTACATCAAAGTGGCAAGCGCTTTGTTTGGGGCGAAAATGTAATAAAATGAAAAAAAAATAAACTGTTATTTATATTACTTTAAGTTTACCATTGCGTACATCCTTTTGGTTTCATTAATTTCTCATACATATATATATATATATATATATATATATATATATATATATATATATATATATATATATATATACGATTAGTTTTTTTTTGGAAAAAGAATACCAGCAGAGTGCTCAATTAAAAGGAAAATCCAAATTTTAAGAGCGTATTTATATTTTGTGTACAGAAAGTTGTTAGTTGAGACAGATCATTGGACGAATATTGGCTGAAGAGAGCTTGATAAGGATACCTTAAACGGGCCTTATTATCGGGCTTGAAACCGTACATAATATATATATATATCTTCTTCTTCTTCTTCTCTTATATATATATAAATAAAATGAACTAATTTTTTCCCGTCTGATTTTGACATTAATAGGATTAAAAATCAAGATATTTCATGCAAATATAATATGCACAAACGGAAGAACAATATCTGAGGTGTGTTATAGGCTTATTATTTCTAAAATTCCTCGATAATGTTAGATTTCTATACTTTTTCTGCTGAGAAGTCACGGCCAAAATCGGTTAAGATCAATGGAAGTGGTAAAATATTTTCTCTCTAATAAATTCCTCCTCCCCCTGCCACCACTTAACACCGTTTGGGGATCGTTCACAAGGAACAGTTGAGAAGAGAACACCGGTTAGGCTTCGTAGTTCTTTCATGTGAAGTTATTTAAAATCACTAAACTAAGCTGCAGTGCTCTGTGGCGTAGTGGTTAGCGTGCTGGACAATTCACATTGTATTTTCACGTTCGCGCCGACCTACCGTAGTCGTTTTTTTTTTGTTTTTTTTTCCTAAACAACTGGAATGGACTTTTCCTGGTGGCCGAACTGTTAACGTTACAGATGTTTTTTTTTTTTTTTTGCACACTTTATTTTCCTACTTTTACTCATGACTCCGGGTTTGATCCTTCCTACTTACCTACCATAACATTTTTTAAAACTCCTCCCCCCCGTCCCGGAAACAAACACTCGGGCAACGCCGGGTACCCCCGCTAGTATATATATATATATATATATATATATATATATATATATATATATATATATATATATATAGAGAGAGAGAGAGAGAGAGAGAGAGAGAGGAATTCTTGTGAATCATTGGAGAAAACTGAACGGAAAGTATTCTGCAAATAAACGGAAAACAGTTTTGTGTGAAAAAATAATGAAAGCTGAGAGGTATATTAATACATAGGTATTATTGCTAAAAGAGAGATAGGTAGAGAGAAAGCACTGACATCGTAAAGAAAATTCGTCTTATAAATTTCAAACTGCAGAGCACAAAGTGTGTTTTACTGTATATGGGAAGAAGTAATGGAAGAAAATATTTTACTAATGGAAAAATGACAATATTTTTATTCCGTTTTTAGGTAAGATGATGTGACGCACACCGACTTAGAAAGTCGGATTGAAGATTAATCGCCATTAATAAATCGATCACTGACATGTAAACATGTCTGAGTAGCGTCTCGCCTTTGACGATTGGAGATACACTAATATAAAGAAAGAAAAGAAAACCTTGGATTTTGAATTGTATGGAATTGAATAGGCTAATGTCCAATATATATATATATATATATATATATATATATATATATATATATATAAATATGTATATATATATATATGTATATATATATATATGTATGTATATATATATATATATATATATATATATATATATATATTAAAAGGCTTCCTTCAGTCTTGATAGATTATGGATACCCACTGTAAGGGTGCCAGCGCGTGAAATTTTTGTGGCAAGAGTTGCGCAATCAACAACCACACCTCTCCTTAGTCGACATTGTTAAGTACCAGTGGCAAGTGGAGGTTCAGGACGACTGGAAACAATGC
>NC_136489.1:167842492-167894992 GCF_053919585.1 Euprymna scolopes | reverse complement strand
ACTAGAAAAAAGGAAAATGACACTGTCACGTTGGCACAAAAACATAAGTATCCAACACAAAATGAATGTAATACTTGTGGTGCCAGTAAGGATAAATATTTCCACACTGTTCAGCAGTCACCATCAGTTACATATACCAAGTTAAAACTTAGTAACAGACACGTACAAATGTACCTTAATGCTAAGGTTGATAAAGATGTTATGACCAATCTTTCGTTCAAGGAGTATATGAAACACTGTATGAAGTGCCATTCAAAGCGATAACTATATTATTAATGCTTTCGACAGAACAACAATTGATAAAAATAAACCTGCAGGATAGAGGTAAGATTCCGCGAAAGATTTGTTGGGTAACATTCTATGTTGTAAATTCAAAAGAGTCAACACTGATATGGCTACAAACGTCATGAGGGTAAGGTTTAATGACACTTCCGTTTGCTGTACAAGTTACGGCTACAAAAACCAGCAGGTAAAGGAAAACAAGGGCCAAACATCTAAACGTTTTGCCAGTGATGTTGTGTCAATGTCAGTCAATATTTCCATCAGCGGGCCGCGCTCTAGGAAAATATTTTCCAACTGATGGATAATAGTGGTTGTACCTTGTCAGCGCACTAGCCACCATATTGCAAATCTAGAGGGATCACAGTCGCTTAAAAAAATCCTCATCATTTTGGTGGGTTTACCATTCCGTCTCTCATGACGATTCTGCAAAAAGTCTTTCGCCATGGTTTTGGGGCCACCTATTTGTAGCACGCAAATTTCCACCATCATTACATGTCTTTGATTCTGAAGGCATCTGTTAGGTGAAGGCGGCAAATGTTGCAGGGCCTTTTGTATGCCTCACGCTGGAATCTCTACTTTTCAGAGTTTGAGTCGGCCTCCACCAATTCATAATCATCATCTATCAATTTTTAAGTTCCAATATAAATGGCAAGTTGTAAAGGACGTTTAATTCAAAATAATTAAAAATATATTTGTAAATCTAGAATTGACGGAGATCTTCGAGGCAGATAGCTAGTAAATTAACAAGATATTCAGAAATCCTTAATGAATTAAGTTATTTTCGGTGTATACCAATTATGTCACTTTAAAAAAAATAAACAATGTTGGTAATACAGATTTGACGACGGTGGCTTTGTAAACGAATCAAATTAGTTCATTCTCAGTCAATATTTAATGTTACAAACGTTCGCTTCCAAGTTAGTATCTTCACGGATCGAAATATTGCTAGAACTATCGTAAAACTTGCAAGGGTCTAATTCATTTTTATGCTGGTCATAACCATCAAGGAAGCATGTTGGCGAATATGGCGGAATTGTGGAAGTAAGGACAATTGTGAAAATGATAAAATGAAAATTGTAATACACAAAATTGTACAGCTGGCTCTCAGTAATCAGCTTCTGAATTCATCAGATTTAGACTTGACATCAGAATGTTTCCAGTTGAACTTGCCACAGTAAATTGCTGGTTATACATTGTGTGCATTTTCTAAATTAATGTACGAAAGAGTCATTTCTTTTAATTTTAGTGTACTTTAAACTATAAAAGAAATCTCCAAAACCATTTATTTGCCAACATTGAGATATGAGCATTTTATACTGCAATCTAATTCAGCTTATGATCAGGACCTTAGTGACATCAAAATCGTTCGCTACAAACAGCTTTTCTTCGCAAATTGTTTAACGTCCGACGGATACCAATAGTGTGCAAGCAGAAACGTGCGGACGTGCAAACACAGAACATCATTATAGCAGTAAAACGTGACATCAAACTGTTATGATGAGCGGCAAAGCAGACAATGTCCACCTCTAAATGTAAGGCAGAAAGTTTATGTCCGACACGATAAAAAAAAATGTATGGGAGCTCGGGTGCATTCAGCATACTGCTGTGGTGCTAAGACTAAGAACTCCGAGGTCCATTTAATAAGGTTCCGACATTTTTCGTATGGACATTTATATTGATAATAAACACTTGAAATTCTAATGATCTTCGAAGTAATCTTCTCCGGCTGTAATGTACTTATTCTACCGTATCAATAATTACAGAAATTCCCCATGGAAGTCCTCTTGTGTTAGCGTAGTAATGACTCTCGAGACATCCTTTTTTTTTTAATCTTTTTCAATTTTATCATAACGACAGACTCTAAGGTTTTCCTAGAGCTTAACAAATAATCAAAAGTTACAGGAACAAAGGTCTGGATTATAAGGAGAGTGAAGAACTATTTTGACGTTCAACTTGGTCATATTTTTTTACACGGTGGTCACCACTTATCAAGGCCCGGAAACCACTCAGGGATTAGGGTTATCGTAAGTACAGTACGTTAGTGTGGAGATTTAATGAAGTGTTTACTTAAGGGGGCAGTTCATTAGGAATTTGTTAACGTTGGTCTTGAAGGCATCAAAGTTGTAGTCAGGTCGGAAGCAGGCAGACGGAACAGAGTTCCATAAGCGTGCAGTTCTAAGAAAGAACATAGTCTGTGAGAAGGATTAAGCACCTTTGGGACAAACTTCGCGAAAATCTTCTGAATCTTCACTTCCTCACGAATAATTGTGTGTACAATTCGCACATTGACACCAAAGTGTGAACTTATTGCCTCTATAGACACATGACAGTTATTATCCACGAACGTCCTTATTTGGCCAATCACCTGATGTTCTGACCCTCTTTACTTCTCTCTTAGTAAGACAATGCATGACTTACATTGATAAAACAGCCTCCCATGGAATCACGTACCAATAGATCCTGCAAACTAATCACCGGATCAAGAAACTTCTGAAGATGCATACCGTACTAACAGAGACTAGATTTTTAAAGCATCATCATCATCATGACGAGCTCCTAGCCCAGACCAATGTGAGTCTTCCTCTCCAGAGTTTCCTGTCTTCCATCAGCTGCCTCACATTTTCAGCTTCACAGTTGGCGTCGTGTACTATTTGCAAGATGTACGTGGATCTATGTCGTCCTTTGCTTGCGCGTCCGTGTCGTGGATTCCATAGCAATACATCACTCATCAATTCATGCTTGCTCTTCAGACAATGACCAACAAATCGTAGCGTCTTCCTCTGATGGTATTGGATATGGCAGATATGTTGCTATAAAATTGCTGCTTTGTGGGATGATTTTTCCAAGATATATTGAATACTGTTCGTAGCATACGGGTGTATGTGCCGTCTGGTTTTCTTTGTAATTTGTTGGTGACTGTCCAGGGTGTATCACCGTAAACAAGGACAGACTCTACCACTACGCTAAAGAACTGCCTTTTCAGTCTGTTAGTTACTCCTGAAGTCCATACTGAACGCAACCCATCCAATGCAGCCCATGCTTTTTAGATGCGAATTCCGATATCTCTCTCTGTGGAAACTATGTTGCTACCCAGATACGTAAACTCAGCGACTTCTTTCAGTGTTGATCCAACCAGAGCCCTGATCTCTCCTTTCACATTGAAAGTCATGAACTTTGTCTTATCTGCATTTATGTGGAGACAAATGTCATTTGCAGACTTTTCTAGCTTGTCTAACAGTGTTTGCGCATCAGCAGTTTTGTTCGCGAACAAAACAATATCGTCTGCGTAATCTGCATCAGTTGTGTGTGCTGATTGATGACTACTGTTTCTGGATTCATTTAGGGTGAATCCTAGCGTATTGTGTATATCAACAGACGTGCGAAGTACAAAGTCAAGACAGACAATGAAAAGTAAAGGCGATAGAGTATCTTCTTGTAGAACCCCGGTGCGGAAGTCGAAAAATTCAGTGTCCCCATCTGGCGACCTGACCATTGCTCGAGTGTGCTCATATAGCATCATGATAGCATTGATGACTTCATTTGGAATGCCATATGCTTTTAATATGCTGGCCATTTTCCTCTATGTACGGGTTCGAATGCTTTGGAGAAATCTACAAAGATCAGTAAGTATTTGACTACTAGTTGAGCGATTCTTTCTAAATCCATTTTGGCTCTTCCTGGGCGATCTTTTGTTGGATACGGTTTAGAAGCATAGCATTGTAGATTTGTACTGCAATTGGAGTGAGTGTTATTCCTCTGAGTTGCTTGGTATGCTTACGTCGCCCTCCTTTGGGAAGGGAATTGTGCATCCTTCCCTCCATCTATGAATAACTTGTGGTTAGAAGCAAGAAAGAGAAGTCTTACCGTGGGTGCTCAGCGAGTGAGTACGGGCGAAGAAAAGGAAGAACAAACATGGCGGCCAGCATTTTTATTTCGTCCGTTCTCGCATAATCTCGTGTGTGCGTGAAGATGGAACCTATAAAACGATGTTCATTTCTGGGTGCTGGGAGATGATTCCCGGCCAGCCAAGAGAGAAGAGACAGAGGACTGTAGCGATAATCTTTCTTGAACATTCCGTTTGTGTATTTGAGGTGAACCCCCCCCCATTTTACGTCAAGCTATTTCGGCGATGGCCAACGCAGGTTTAAGCAATATGATTAAGCCTTTTAATGGCGACGGTGATGTGGTGGCGTGGCTTAAAAAAGTGGACCTTGTAGCAAGAATTCAGAAGCTGGATGATGTGGCCGCAGTAATACCACTGTTTCTGGAAGGGGACGCACTGGCCCTCCATTTGGAGCTCAGCGAGCGGGAACAGGGTGATGCAGACGCCATTAAGGGTCGACTGATCGAAGCTTTCGCAGAGGGGCCTTTCGAGGTGGACTGGTGAATCTGTGGATGTCTATGCGAATGAGATAAGGAGATTGGTTGAGTTGTCGGGCATCAGAGGACATGCCACGAGTCACGTAGTCAAGATGACTTTTGTTACCGGGTTCCCGGAAGAAATATCGAAAAGGTTGCAGCAGGTACCGGAGGTGGAGACGCTGGATGTGAGTGAGCTGCTTAGAACTGCGAAAATTTTAGTGAGCACCCAGCCCACGGAGCCTGGAGGAATGACAGCAACGGTACAGCAGGATGTGGCAAGAAATCTGCCAAACCCGGGGATCGCATGCTTCGAATGCGGGGGACCACATATGAGAAGAGACTGCAGGAAGTTCTTGCAACGGACAGTGTGTTACAAATGCAATCGAAGAGGCCATTTAGCGGTAAAATGCACAAGTTCGGGAAACTGGCGAGGGGAGGCCGACGCGCCAGCGGCCGCCCCTATTCGAGAATAGAGGCGCACCCGCAGCAGATGCCCAAACAGAAGATTGCGGTGGAAGGACGGGAAATTATGGCCCTGATTGACACGGGCTGCACCACTACCATGGTGCACACTACCCTGGTCGGAAGATGGAAAGGGAAGGGTGAAGTAGTGGCATTCGATGGGTCGCGAGTGAAGTGTCGAGGGAAGAAGACCGTCACTATTGATATTGCTGAACGTCGGATGAGGGTCCATGCAATTGTCACTGATCGCCTGATGCCTGGTGTCCAAGCCATCATTGGAATGGATGTTATATGCCGCCTTGGAGGTGTTACCATCACATGTGACAATGTGAGGTTCGGACTAGCTGAGTGCGCAGTGACGGAGAACGCCCCCAGAGGGATCAACAAGGCCGGGGAGGAAAAAAAATTGTCGATCAAAGATCAGGACTTCCGAGCCGAATTCGACGGAGAGCGGTGGACGGTGGAGTGGGCATGGAAACATCAAGCACCATCGCTGACAAACAGGGTGGCGTGCTACACAAATTCGCTTAGAGGAGGGGCGAGAAAGGAGTTTGAGCAGGAAGTCGACCGATGGATTGAGGAAGGGATACTGATGCCTTGGACGGATGATGTGGAGTCGGGCATTTTGCCGTTGATGGCCGTTCTGCAAACAACTAAAGGGAAAGTAAGACCGGTCCTGGATTTCCGAGAGCTGAACGGCCATGTTAAGTGCCATACGGGAGGCGACACCGTAGATGTGTGCAGTGAGACCATTAGGGAATTGAGGCAGATGAATGGCGCATCTACATTGGTAGATCTAAAATCTGTCTATTTGCAACTCCATGTTGCCAAGAAGCTCTGGAAATATCAGTTAGTCAAGTACAAAGGCAAAACCTACTGCCTTACACGAGTAGGGTTCGGGTTAAATTCGGCACCCAAGATTATGTCAACTATCCTCAGGAAGATTCTGGAGACAATGGGAAAGGAGGATGGGGTAGTGAGCTCATACATAGACGACATTCTGGTGAATGAAACTGTGGTAACTGCCAAGGAGGTGGTAGCTCATTTGAAGAAGTTCGGGTTGGTCGCCAAAGAGCCGGAAAAATTAGACAGAGGGGCTGCTTTGGGCCTAAAACTGAAACGAGGTGCATCAGGCGGCCTAGAGTTTCGCAGGGGAAACGAAATCCCACAACTGAAGCAGGAGCTCAACAGACGTGAACTTTTTTCCATATGCGGAAAGTTGATCGGACATTACCCCATTGCTATCTGGCTTAGACCAGCATGCAGCTACATAAAGAGACACGCCGAAGGACAAGGATGGAATGATAAGGTGGGAGAAAGAACGGTCGCCATGATGGAAGAGCTCCTGAAAGAAGCAGAACGGCAAGACCCAGTCCGGGGAACCTGGAACATACCGCGAACATTGGATGGAGTCGTGTCGTGCGATGCGAGCAGCATTGCAACAGGGGTCGGTTTGGAAATTGGAGGAGTAGTTGCAGAAGATGCAGCCTGGTTGAGGAAAAAGAATGACGTCAGCCACATCAATGTGGCGGAATTAGACGCGACAATAAAAGGAGTCAATCTGGCCTTGAAATGGGGACTACGTGACATCTGCATCAAAACAGACTCCGCCACGGTGTTTGCTTGGCTAAAGTCTCTCATTTCAAGCGAAAAAAGGATAAAAACGAGAGGGGCTGCTGAGATGTTAGTGAAGCGCAGGCTTGGGGTGCTGGCTGAGCTGATGCAAGAGTTTTGTTTGAAGCTTCGCGTAGACATGGTGGCTTCAGAAAAGAACCGAGCAGATGCTCTCACGAGAGTGAAGAAGAGTTGGCTGTTACCAAAGAAAGATGTTGTTGCTGCATTGGATCTAGATGATGTTAGTGTGCGAGAACTGCACAATTTGCACCATATGGGGGTAGAGAGGACTTGGTACTTAGTGAAAAAAGTCGACCCAAGGATCACCAAGGAGCAGGTGAGGCAAGTGGTCAGGACATGCGACAGATGTCAGTCGATTGATCCTGCTCCAAGCACGCATGAAGCTGGCCAATTGGAGGTGAGTGGGACCCGGGAGAGACTGGCATGCGATGTCACCCATTACAGGGGTGGACTTTACCTTACCATGATTGACTGTGGGCCCGGGCGATTTGCCCTATGGAAGAAGCTACGTGGAGGAACAGGCAATGAAATAGCGGCAATCTTTGATGTGGTGTTTTTGGAGCGAGGCCCCGTGGAAGAGTTGTTAATCGAAAACGGGACTGCGTTCAAGTCAGTAGCAGTGACAGAAGTACTGAAGAAATGGAAGATCCAACAATTTTTCAGAGCTGCCTACAGACCTAGTGGCAACGGGATCGTAGAGAGAAACCACCGCACCATAAAGACAGTTGCGGAAAGAGGAGGCACCTCACCTGAGCAAGCCGTCTTCTGGTATAACATGTCGCCTAAACTGGGACAAGTATCAGAGACGGTCCCGCAACTGTCAATGTTTGCATATTCCTGGAGGCATCCCAGGGTGGAGCCGGCAAGCCGAGAAGTAGAGGCCACAGGGACAATTAAACTCGGGGACGAGGTATGGGTGAAGCCATGGGGGCGCGCTGCACCACACAATGGAGTAGGGGTCGCGTGACTGGGAGGAACACTAGTAACAACATTGTGGTTGGAGGAGTCCCGAGGCACATTCTTGACGTCAGACCAGTTGAGGGCGAAGAAGTGGAGGGGAGTGTGCAGCCACAGGAGGAGGACGAGACACTTCAGAGGCCAAGTAGAGAGAGGCGACCGCCACAGTGGATGAGAGACTATGAAATGTGATCTTGAGATCAGGGAGGCATGTGGTTAGAAGCAAGAAAGAGAAGTCTTACCGTGGGTGCTCAGCGAATGAATACAGGCGAAGAAAAGGAAGAACAAACATGGTGACCAGCATTTTTATTTCGTCCGTTCTCGCATAATCTCGTGTGTGCGTAAAAATGGAACCTATAAAACGATGCTGATTTCTGGGTGCTGGGAGATGATTCCCGGCCAGCCAAGAGAGAAGAGACAGAGGACTGTAGCGATAATCTTTCTTGAACATTCCGTTTGTGTATTTGAGGTGAACCCCCCCATTTTACGTCATAACTTTTTGTTTATATACAGAATAGCCTGGATTAAGAAGGATGTCATTGAAACCACCTGTCTTCCATACTTCAGGAGGTATGTTATCTAAGCCTGCAGCTTTACGATTCTTGGTCTTTAGTACAGTTAGAAGTTCCTCCATTGTAAAATCACCCTTGTCAATATCGAATTCCTGTACAAGAATCGGCTGAATTGGTTGGTCTGTCATTTCTGGTTTGTTTCCGAGTAGCTTTTCAAAATTTGCTTTCCATTTCGAACATGTATTTTCCGGAGTGTTTGCTTTTAACTTAGCTTTGGCAGGTAATTTGCGCCCATATATCTGATTTACTACTTGCCAAGCCAGATAGGATTGTTTGTTATCTGCTGCATTCTGGATTCGATCTATTTGTTCTTGAACATATTTCTGTTGTTCTGATAGGTACATAATACTAAGCTCATTAAGCGCCTGCTTCCTTAATTTTGTAATCTGTCGAGTGTTGCTTTTTTATTATGTTTTTTAACTTTTCTCGTTTTGATATTATTTTGTCATTTTCCCACGGTAGTTTTCGCTTTACCTTTGGCTTCAGAGGTATAAACTTCTTTGCTGCTTCTTTGTGCGATCTAACGAAGTTTTCATAGGTGGTATTAGCAGTTGGTTCCTGCTCTTGTGATAGTAAAGCATCAAATCTGTTTCGCAGTTCGAATATGAATCTCTGTTTTTACCTGATTGTCGTATGACAACCTTGATCAGTTGTAGGGCTGTCCAGATGAGTTTTTATTTTTGTTCGCTCGTAGACATAACTTCAACTTAGAGGTTACGTCCTATGATACAGTAGACACACCATAGAAACTGCTATAAGTTTCACAGTTATGACAGCTATTGATCCACTTCTTATTCATAAAAAGAAAGTCTAGTTGTGCCTTGTGTCTATTTGGGGATTGATGTGTCCAGAACTTATCGGGTCTTTTCTGAAAACGGGTATTGTTGTTTTCGAGGAGAAAAAGTTAATAGATACTCTCCATTTCGGTTCCTTCCATCATGGAAAGAGAATTTATGCTTGTCTTCCCGTCCTATGTATGCATTCATGTCACCCCCGATAATCAATAAATTATGTTTGGGGATTGAGTGCACTATTGTTGAGAGTTCATCATAGAAATTCAGGACCTCCCTCTTGTCACCGACGTTGGTAGGATTGTAGGAACAGATCACAATAGCAGCAGGATTACCACCGAATGTAGAAAGAATTATCATTTGTGTTATCTTCTCAGCACTGGTCAATGATTTCAATGCTCGAGGGCTAAGCAGAAGTCCTACTCCCCACATGGTACTATTTGTCGAATATTTCCATGCTGACGCTGATACTAGTGTTCAACTTTTTTCCAATTTCATGGTACTTTATGTCCATGTCGTTGTGGAAGAGACGGTCCTCCGATATTGTCTTCTTTGGATGAAGCAACAAGTTCTGATATTTGAGATGTGGGTTAACGGTGGATATTTTGATGGTATGTCTACATTTTGCTAGCCTGGGTTTTGGTGCTGTAGCAAACTTGTCGATAGCTGTGGCAAGTGCCGGTACACCAAGTAGCGAAACTTGGTTACCCTTGTGGGAGTCGATGCGGTATGGAATTCTGGTTTGATTTAGAGTCATATTGAATCGTTCGATAGCTCGGATAATAAAAGGCAAATCGCAGTGGTTTCTCAATTAGACTAGTTGAACTTGACCGTTGATCTCTTAATGATTCTTCCGCTCAACGTCTTTTGTGCCTTGCCATTGACTGATCCTTTAGTTTTTCCGCC
Source organism: Euprymna scolopes (assembly GCF_053919585.1). Lineage (NCBI taxonomy): Eukaryota > Metazoa > Mollusca > Cephalopoda > Sepiida > Sepiolidae > Euprymna > Euprymna scolopes. The sequence continues at coordinate 167,885,025 of NC_136489.1, read as the reverse complement.
AAGGCGCATAACTGTCATGCTGCTCCCCATGACATTACCAGGGTCCATTAGACAGTTCAGGCTCAACATGAGTCTTCCTTCATGAATGGTCCAACATGATTACCGAAGACTATATCCTCGTTCTTCCACGATTTACGTCTGAAGTGAGTGTTTCTTTCATCCGATTGTATAGCCTGTTGGACTAATCCTATACTGTTGTAATTTGAGCACGAGCTATGACGAAAGGGTCGCATTTGAGGAGATTCAAATACTTTTTATCAACAGGATCGGTATGCTCTTCGTAATAGCTTTGAAATAATGAAAACAAAAATCCTGCAAGATTATTCTAACTAACAAGAGACGCAATCGACGTCCAACTAAATTGGGAAACATTTTTCTTTTGTTTTGCTTTTAGTTTTTACCAACAGGATCGATATGCTTTCGCAGCAATTTTAAAATAATGAAAACAACTCCTTTACTCACATGAGATTAATCTTATGTAAAGCATACCTACACTAATCGACAAATAGACTCTATAATCCTTTATTAAATATATGTCATAAAATAAATTTCAGTTATGTTATTAGATAAGTTCACTATCAATTACAAAAGAAAGATATAGTGATAATTATTTCCTCTTGCTACAATGCTGATGTTGAAAATGCTTAATTCTCTTCGTTTTTATTGATATTCATGATAGCATCTGTTAAATAAATCTCAAACGTCTGTGTGTGTTCGTATGTCCACTTAATACTTTTTTAATTCGCATCATACAGAGTCGAATCCGAAATCGTAAGAAAGAGAAATTTCTCGGACAAAAAATATGAAAAACGTTAAAAAAAATAGTCAATTACTTCGTGTAGAAACATCGCTTTGTTTGAAGGGGGCAGATAAAAACCTTGCTATCGATGCAGTCTGCAAACCGCGCATGCGCGAGTCGTCGTTATCCTCTTCCGTTTTAAATAGCTAAATTTGCTACGTTGTAACATTTGCGTCCTTCTTGGCGCATCGATAAGACGTTCTCTTACAAACTTACGTTATGTGAGCTTTGTCTTACTGATGTTTGCTTACCGTTTCGCTTCTGGCTGATGTCTATGTAATGTGCATCCAGGACACAAGCGCCCGTGTGTTTGTGTGTTGTGTGGGTGCGTAAGAGAGACGGACGAAAAGGAAAGACTTTCGCCGACCGAAAATAGATAAAGAAAGATCAAGATGGCGGCCGCCGTCTTTTGTAAAGGATGATATCTCGCAAAGTCACACGAATTCTCGCAATATGCGAATTTAGCCGGCCTACAACGGCGATAAAAGCGGGTGATTGAAAGACGTTGGGAGAGCGATGATTGACTTGGTCGGGAATCGTGTTGCTATTGCTTCTCGTGCCGTGTGAGGATATCTTACCGTTGTTGGGTCCGGTCTGAGTAACCGTTCGCGTCCGTCTAGGCACCTTGCTATTGGATTCCGTGCAGAACCGGTGTTTACTGGTTATTGAATTGCTTTACGTTGCTGCAACATTATACATCTACAGAGGGCGCGGTACTTTTAACGAACTTTCCTCACACATTTTTTCATTACAAGCTGTTTCGGCTATTTGGCCTCTAGGACTATGACCGAGTCGAAATTCGACTTAAAGCTCATACCCGAGTTTGACGAGTCCACGCCCGTTGTCGACTGGGCTGAAATGGTCGAGCTGACGTGCGACCTTTGTGAGGTAAAAATGGTACACACTGTGATTCCCCTGAGATTGGCTGGGGGTGCCTTGAGTGTATATCAGCAACTCAGTGCTGCCGAAAAGGGAGATGTCACCACAATTAAAGCTGCGCTGTACAAGGCATTCGCCATGGATCCTTGTACGCCCTATGAAAAATTTGCTTCCCGAAAACTTCTACCAGAGGAAAGCGTTGACGTTTTCTTCGCGGAGTTAAAGAAACTCGCAGTCCAATTCGGTGGAGGGGTGTCGGAGAGGACGCTCGCGTACGCGTTTGTGGCTGGCCTTCCCACTCGGGTGAAGCAGCTGCTGAGAGCCTCAACCAGCGTTTCAACAACGACCATGGAACACTTGATGGAACGTGCTCGAGCCATCATCAAAGATGAGGAGGACCTGGGGGAACCAGTTGTGATGGCGACACAGACAGGCCAGATTGGCGCTCGGGAGATTCCGAATCAGAACCCTGCAAGCAATGGGAAATGTTTTCGCTGCTGCCGACACGGACATTTTGCAAGGAATTGCACCAACAGGGGGCGTGTGCGCTGTTTTAATTGTGGCGGTTTGGGGCATCTAGCCCAAAACTGTGCGGGAAACGTATCAGGGGAGAGGACGTCAGCGCCGCCGTGCTCCGCGAGCAAAATTTGAACAAGGCGCAACCAGTGATGACCGTTTACGTAAACAGGATACCCTGCTCAGCACTTCTCGACTCCGGCTGTTCGCATACTATAGTGAGCGCCAGGCCGTGTCAAAGTTGGACTAAGAGAAAGATCAAAGTCACCACGATAGGAGGCGAGACCCAGACATGCTGTGGAGCTGGAACTGTCGAGAGCTACACGGACACCGGTGCAGCCACTAAGATCAATGTGCTCGTGACCCAAGGAAATCTCCTGGGGTTTAACCTGTTACTCGGATACGATGCCATCAAGGCGCTGGGGGGAGTCGCAATTCATCGGGATAGAAAAGTGCGATTCTTGGAGGCCCCAGTGTGTGCAGCGCTCCACATCGATCGGCCGGACTTTACAGTAGACTAGGACTCTCGCAGGAGGGTCTGGATTGCATCTTGGAAGTGGACCGAGGGAATGGCACCGACTAAACTCAAGAATGGGGTTGCAGAGTACCCTATACCCAGTGAGGCCCGAGCAGAATACGAAAGGGAACTAAAGGCGTGGATCCAAGATGGCTGGTTAATCATCTACCCTGAGGACAAGCTTGGGCCTCCCAAGGGTCTAATACCCTTGATGGCAGTAGTGCAGCATAACAAGTCGAAAGTACGGCCCGTGCTGGACTATAGGGAGCTTAACAAGCATATTGAAGCCTACACTGCCGATGCTGACGCATGCGCCAGCAAGTTGAGGGAATGGCGCCAGAAAGGCACTAATGTCTCGATATTGGATTTACGAAAATCCTATTTACAGGTGCGAGTTGACGAGACGTTGTGGCCGTTCCAGACAGTTTGGTTCCAGGGGCAGAGGTACTGCCTTACACACCTCGGCTTTGGCCTAAATGTGGCACCACAGATCATTAAGACTATTGTCAACACAGTATTGTCCCAAGAAAAGCCCATGAGGAACTCAACGTCAGCTTACATTGATGACGTATACGTCAATGAAGATGTACAGTCTGCGTCGTGTGTCAAAGAAAAGTTGGCTCAGTTTGGTTTGGAATGCAAGAATCCCGAACGTTTGAGGGAAGGAGCACGTGTATTGGGATTGGATGTTTATGAAGAAGATGGCACCCTACAATGGAGGCGTGGCAGTGAAATTCCAAGCATCCCCAACCTCGTTACAAGGCGGACCGTTTTTTCTTGGTGTGGAAAACTTGTTGGTCACTTACCGGTCTGTTGCTGGCTCCGCGCAGCTGTTGGTGTAATTAAACGCAGAGCAAATTTAACAACCACGGGTTGGGATGACATATCCGATGATGTCCTACTAACTCTGATGATTAAAGAGACACTGGAGAGAGTGAACAAGAAGGACCCTGCCTGTGGGCGGTGGTGTGTTGACGGAGACAACGTAGGTGTGTGGGTTGATGCCAGTTCTTTGGCGTTGGGAGTATCGTTGGAGCAAGGAGGAAACGTGTTCGAGGATGCATGTTGGCTGCGACCCGTAACAGATTCTCAGCATATCAACCTGGCAGAGCTGGACGCTGTTGTAAAGGGGATAAATCTGGCCCTGCATGGCAGTCTAAGAAGTTGACCTTGTACACAGATTCTCTCTGTGTCTACCACTGGGTGTCTGACACACTTTCAGGACGGACACGAATCCGTATCAAGGCAGCAAGCGAAATGTTAATACGGAGAAGGCTAGACACGCTAAAAAACCTGGTATCTGAGTATGGGCTATCACTGAGTGTCACTCTGGTGCCATCACATTGTAATCGTGCTGACCAACTGACCCGAGTACCTCACAAATGGTATGAAGCCGCGAAGATGGGAATGAAGATTACTGCTCGATCTTGTGCAGTTGCAATCGACCCATGTCAAATACAAAAAAATCATGCACAGAGCAGACAACCGGGTATCAAGAGGACCCTTTATTTTGTGAGGCGTGGATACCCAGCAGTGACCAAGATGGGTGTCAGACAGATCATCAGAAATTGTGAGGCTTGCCAGTCTATTGATCCTGCACCAGAGCGATGGCAGAAGGGTCGATTGGAAGTTGAGAGTGTGTGGCAGCGGCTGGCCATGGATATTACCCATTACAGTGGCAAACCCTTTCTAACTCTCATTGATTGCGGGCCTACGAGATTTGCGGTGTGGCGGCAGATGACCAGACAGGATTCAGCAAATGTTGTTCGCCACCTATCATCCATTTTTTCTGAGCGAGGTGCGCCGGAAGAGCTCCTGACTGACAATGTTGCAGCGTTTTGTAGCCAGCAAGTCCGGCAGTTGTTAGATGAGTGGTGCGTCCGTCTACAGTTGCGATGTGCGCATGTGCCATCAGGAAATGGCATTGCTGAAAGAAGCCATCGCAGCATCAAGAGAATTGCTGCCAGGAAGCGATGTACTATTGCGGAAGCAACATATTGGTACAACATTACGCCAAAGGACGGGACGTCTCCTTCAACCGCACCTGCTAATGCTATTCACACGTACCGAGTCGGAGTGAAGGGATTCAACACTACGCAGCCAGCCGACAAGGGAACATGTAACAGATATGAAGTGGGAGATCCAGTGTGGGTGCGGCCCCCAGGAAATCGGTGCACCGACAAGTTCAAGCGAGGACAAATATCTGGAGTGATTAGCCAGCAGTCTGTTTTGGTCGATGGAACCCCACGACATGTGCGAGATCTTCGCCCAGCTACCGAGGTGCGTCACACAACTACAGAGGAAAGCAGTGAAGCGTCTAGTAATGAGCTGCCGATGCACGGATTCAGTGCACCCCCTCCAGAGACGGATAGCGATACTTCATCTGATGAGGCGGAACCAGATCCAGAGCCCGAATCTGAAACAGTGAATGTACCTCTTTGCAGAAGCATACGCACTAAAAGGCCATCCCCACAGTGCTCTCTATGTGATCATCAGATCAGGGGGGGAGTGTAATGTGCATCCAGGAGACAAGCGCCCGCGTGTTTGTGTGTTGTGTGGGTGCGTAAGAGAGACGGACGAAAAGGAAAGACTTACCTCGGGACCGGCTCGGCGTCGCCGACCGAAAATAGATAAAGAAAGATCAAGATGGCGGCCGCCGTCTTTTGTAAAGGATGATATCTCGCAAAGTCACACGAATTCTCGCAATATGCGAATTTAGCCGGCCTACAACGGCGATAAAAGCGGGTGATTGAAAGACGTTGGGAGAGCGATGATTGACTTGGTCGGGAATCGTGTTGCTATTGCTTCTCGTGCCGTGTGAGGATATCTTACCGTTGTTGGGTCCGGTCTGAGTAACCGTTCGCGTCCGTCTAGGCACCTTGCTATTGGATTCCGTGCAGAACCGGTGTTTACTGGTTATTGAATTGCTCTACGTTGCTTCAACATTATACATCTACAGAGGGCGCGGTACTTTTAAAGGATTTCCTCACACATTTCTTTTATTACAGTCTAGTCTTTTTTAAAAAAATTTACCACCAGACAAATCCGCACCCCATTCACGCCCCGTTGTCACAATTTTTGCCTCTCCACTGTCACATTTTTTTACGACCGGTAACGTGCCCCCGTCACCATTGTCAATTTTTTTATGAACGGGCAACGGCCCCCCCCTCATTGTCTTAAATAAAATATGTGTTTATTTAGCTCTTGTCTTATTTATGTATTATCATTACCATCATAGCCGATTAAAATCATAAGGTAAATGTAGGGAATACAGGGTACACCAGCGTTTGTTTGGTGAGCAATCTCTAATAATTAGTAAAATTTCGCATGCTTGTTATTTCCGACTGTCAGTATACCCTGTTGATTTATTCTCTTTTGAAATTATGGACTTATTGTTCTCACATTACTTTATTTTTAACGACGAATCCCTTTATAATATGAAATATAATCCGGAAGCGTTTATTTTCTATATTTCAAAATAGAACATTTTATTAAAAGTCAAACGATGAAAAATAGTTTCATTGATTTCCACTGAAAATCCCTATTGAATTATATGTTTGACTCAACTATTTCCGATCTATTTGTCCACACATCTTTCTTTTCTTTTTTTTACGAAAACTGAATTCGTAAGTAAATATGAGTTGCAAATTTAGCATGCACGTGTTTATTATGAAAATGTTGAATTTTAAGCTAAGTAAATATGAACACCTAGACTGTTTTTTTACAAAGGAATCGCCGCTTATCAAGGCCCAGAAGCCACTCGAGAATAAGGGTTAAATACTCTACAGTTGTGAAAAGAACAATATCACCGTAATAATTAGAAGTGTAAATTTGGTAAATTGGGTTACTTAAGGAAAAAAAGCTTATCAAGAACTTGTTTACATGTGACTTGAAGACGGCCATATTTTAGTAAGCTGAAAAGTATGTAAACGGTAGAGAGTTCCACAGGAGTGCAGTTCTAATAAAGAAGCTTTGTTCATGGAATCTACGTTTAGGTTTAGGCACAGATAAAGGATGGGGAAAATTTTTGATAAGGTTTACAGCCAAACGAGTCCTTCTCGTGAATAGCGAGGTGGGACCAAAGATTGGAGCTAAGATGAGCACTTACCATGAAAATAACGATAACACAGAGACAGGCTCGCGACGTCTCTTCTGTGACAAAGAGGTTGCAGGGAAGAGAAAAGGGCATCCCCACTAGGCTACGAAATCTATTTTGGACACTGTCAAGGCAGGACATGCTTCCTAGCAGCTCTTGCTCAGATGTGACAGCAATATTCCGTCCTTGGACGTTTATGGCTCTTATATAAGTAGAGAATTTCATCAACAGGTAGATATCTATTGGATCGATAGAAGGATCCCATCATTTTTCCAGCGACCTTGGCAACGAATTTGATGTATATAGCCCATTTTTGATCTAATTTAAACGTCAAGCCCAGAAGCTTGTCAAAACATGGTGCCACTCAAGACGAAAGCCATTAATTTTAATTATTGCTAGATGGGAATCAGCACGTTGATGATGCAAGCATAGAAACTATTGGTTTTAGATGCATTGAAAGTAACCAGCCACTTTTTCCCCGTTGTACCACATGCTCAAGATCAGAGGAGAGAATCAGAGAGACTGTTTAGTTAAACTCAGAAAAACAGACCCATAAATTTCAGTGAATTTAAAGTGGCATTGCGCAGTTATGAAGAGACTAACCGTATGCTCGTGGACAATAATAACTCCAGCAATATTATGAAGTTCAAACATGCTTCTCGAAAACAGGCACGACCAAATTACGCGCCTCACCGCAACGTGTTCCCAAAAAGTAATTTCCTCAAGAAAAAGAATAAAATTATCTGCTATAATTGTGGACGACACAACCACAAAAGTGTCCAATGTTGATATAAACTCTCTAAAATGGACGCCGTAAAAAACGTTTCGAACTTTGAGGAAGAACATATATTTCTATTCACATGTAACTTTGACAATACTACGAACGGTAAACCTTTCTTTGTAGACGGTGGTGCTACAGCACACGTTATCACCACGGAATCGGATTTTATTCATTTTAATTCGAACTTTAATCCACAGTCATTTTGTCGAACTTTCCGACGGTAGTCAAATAAATTATATAGTCTTGAAAAGAGACGATGCTAAAATATCCCTAAAAATAATAAAGGCGAAATCTATAGCTGTATTCTAAAAAAATGCTCAGTTCATACCTACATTTTAGCGAGACATATTTTCCGTGCAGGAAACAATTAAACAAGGTGCGAGTGTAAAGTTTGACCCAAACAAATCAAAATTGATATACCCCAATGGAACTGTATTTGACATTAAAGAAAATGGCCGACTATATTATTTAAAAAGTATGGTTCCCTCAAAAACTGCCTGTCACGACTTGGAAACCTGGCATAAAATTCTAGGACACTGCAATACAGCTGATATTAAAAAAATTACCAAATATAGTCGAAGGCATGAAAATAATACCTAAAGACGATCTCCCAAATTGTGATGTGTGTGCACAGGGGAAAATGACAAAATATATAAGCAGAACGCCAAACAAAAAAGCTACGAAAATTCTCTCACTTGTGCATTGTGACTTCGTAGGTCCGATCAGCCCGATGGGGAGAAATAATCTAAGGTGCGTTTTGACTTTATTGATGATTTTTCCGGTTTAATTATAGTTTATTTTATAAAATAAAAAACAAATCCAACACTATCCTCGCTATTAAGAAATATTTAGCTGATATTGCCCCGTACGGCTCGGTAAAATGTATTCGCTCAGACAATGCGACTGTATTTACTAGTAATGATTTTGAACTTCTATTAATTAACCACAGTATTAAAACCGTATTAAACACGAGAAATCTGCGCCGTACTCTCCCTCCCAAAATGGCACAGCTTTTCAGGAGGGAGAGTACGGCGCAGATTTCTCTTTTTAAGATGACCAGATGTCTACTTATCGAATCGGAAATTAGCGCATAGTTTATGGAAATACGCTTTCATGGCAGCAGTAGAAATCAAAACACCGTATAAAGCGTTTTGCAATATAAAACCTAAAATGAACCGAATGCATATATTTGATTCAGATTGCTTTGCATTTATAGAAAACACCAGTAAACTAAATACTAACAGCGAAAGAGGTATTTACGTAGGTTATGATAAAAACAGTCCAGCATATTTAATCTACTTTCCAGCCTAAAATGCCATAAAAAGTGGTAGATGTATAAAATTCAATGATACATTAAATTTTAAAAATGGCGATCCAGTGGATGAAAAACGTCAAGAAATATTACCTAGCTCCTTAATCGATCACAATGAAAATATTAATAACGACAACAATTCCAGTAGAACTACTAACGAAAATTTTAATCAGACACGTCGATACCCAATAAGGGAGCGAAAAAGTCCAGACTTCTTAAAAATTGAAAAGATTCAAGACTACGCAGTGGATTACTGTTACTCGTTGAAAAGCGCACCGGAAACTTTTAATGAGGCGATTAATTCAGAAAATCACCAAGAATGGAAACAAGCTATGATATCCGAATTGAAAGCTTTATCTGAAAATAACACATACGAAATAGTGGCAAAAACAACAGATAAAAATATAATTTTTTCACGGAACAACGTAAGCAAGTTGTGAAATTGTTTTGGCGACAACATTATCTCTCGCTTTGGCAATGTTAAATGGGCAGCACGGTCCCCAAAACTTGACTAGCTCCGACTTTCTATTGTGGGGATATCTTAAATAAATAGCCTATGTCAACAAACTCTTAATTCTGCAAGCCTTGAAGGAAAAGATCAAGAAGGAAATAAAAGAGTTAAATCTCAACCCAGATATTCTGTATTGAATAATTATTTTTGGAAAGAACACAAATGTGCGAAACTACAAATGGATAACATTTAAAAGACATTATTTTTCATAAAAAAAGATGGTTAAAACTCCATTGTTTTTAATTTATTCAATGCCTTAGTAAGATTGTGTTAAAATCAAAGAAAGCTATCATAAAGAATAAAGAATCTATTTAAGGTCAAAGTCATTTAGTTACTTTTTGGGCAGTCTGTATAAGTGTTACGGACAAATAAGTTTGATACAACTCCTCTAAATGCATTGAAAAATACACAGATTAATAATAACTATACAAACACATTTCATCCGCCACTAGGCTTTTACATAAAATCTCCATCGCAACCATTATATAAAAGTCACTTTGTGTGTGTGTTCCTTCCTTATAAGTTCCCAAACGGTTAAGCCTATCTTTTCCAAATTTCACACGTAAGTAATTTGTATGTCTGGAAGTGTTCTTAGATATGATTTGTACAATAATCCGTCCGATAAGTACATAAAATATCCTAAAATAGTATTTTCTTTTTATAGATAAAAATACAGGGAAATATTTAATATTGTATTGACTGGGGTGGTAATAAGATCTCAACAAATAGTTTATTCTTAGAAAAAAACCCGGCTTAGTTGACATTAGGAAGCAGAGGTCAGTGGTAGACCATTCGACTACCGATCGAATGATTCCGTGTTCAGGCTCGAGTGAAAATCATTGCAAATTATTCCTTTTTTTGCATATTTTAAAACTAAACATTAATCTGAAATGAGTTCCCATAGCATCTATTGTCAATCCCAAATATCAGCTGACATGAAATCGTAAACAAACACAATACGGAATTTGATGAACTACATTATCATTATTATTTATTAAATTTTTTATTTTATTTATTTATTTATTTTTTGCGAATTAGTCCATCGGGCAAATTATTCCTCGTAATATATAATCAACAGAAGATTTATTTTTGAACTTTGACCCCTTGGCAGCTGAAATCTTCGACCCAAACAGATTAAAAAGTTTTCACGTATCATTGAATACCTCTAATGTAAAATTTCAAATGTGTGGACTAGATTGGCCGAGTTATTTGCTAGAGACCGGAGAGGTTAATTTTTTTAAATTTTGACCCCAATTTTGACTCCTTCAATTTTTTTTTTTAATGAACTAATACACTTTTTACTTTATTTATTGAGAAGATTCCCGCAACAAGGTAATCTAGTGAGTATTTAAGAAACATGGTCTCATTCAGACAATTATTGTTTAACAGCACGAGTAGTTTCTGCTTAATGAGCTTTTTTGTAATTTAATAATTTTGCAAATTGTCGTTTTTATTTTGCAGTTGAATCTGCACAAGAAAGTTCCATTATCGTCATGGTCATTTTTTCTTTTTTCCAAAAACAAACAGATGGACAAATACGACTATTGAACTTTATTACGCCCATTTATCCGAGAAATAAGAATGGTGATTCGAAAAATTGAAAAATTACAAAAAAAGCAGAAACACAGCGTGCTGTTTAACAATAATAGTTTGAATATATATATATATATATATATATATATATATATATATATATATATATATAGTAAGTTATAAAATTTGTCACGTTGAAATATTAAAGACAATATCTTTTTAAACGAACGAGGATGATCTACAGGATCTTTAAGATAAGAAACGTAAATTAAAATTATTTAAAATGGTAAATGAATCAATGTGATATTTAAAATAAACTTACGTATTATAAACTTTATAACTTACTAACTAGCTCTACCTACGTATTGAACACTTTTGAAGTAAATACTTAAAGTTTACGCATAGAGAGCCCTTTTGAAGTAAATACTTAAAGTTTACGCATAAATCTATACTTTCGTATATTAATTTTATATGAGTAAATTAAGTAGTTATATATATATGTGTGTGTTTCTGTGTGTGTGTATACAGACATTTATATATGCATATATACATATATGTATATATGTGTACAGAGAAAGAGAGAGAAAGAGACAGAGAGAAAGAGAGAGAGAGAAACATTTCTGTGGAGAACAGAATTTATATATTGCAATTATGAAGGAAATACACGTTTTAATATCCATGTTTAAAAAGAAAAAAAAAGAAAAAACAATAATTGATATCAGATGAATGGTTTCACTTTCACTTTCACTCTTTTAAAGCTGGATCGAGGGATTTAATTTTTTTTATTATCTAATAATATAAGCCCATGAGGGAAAATATTAATTTCAAATACGTTTAAAATTGAATGTGCTAACGGCTAAAAAACAAAAAAAAATAAAAGACACACGCTATATTTAAAATAAACTTACGTATTATAAATGTAGGATGATAGAAATCCATGCGGCTTGTCACGTTGAAACATTAAAGGCAATGTATTTTTAAACGAACGAGGATGGTCTACAGGATCTTTGAGATAAGAAACGTGAATTAGAATAATTTAAAATGGTAAATGAATCAATGTTTAAGTTGATTGCACAAGACGGACTTTTTTAGCAAATGATTAAGTCGGTAGGTTTGTCTGATTTCTGATTCGGCTTGGTACGTTTTGTTTGACTCGACTAATTAATCTGAACGACGTTCGATCCACATAGTTGGCACTGCAACCACAATTAAATTGATAAATTACATTATTAGTATGCTTAGGGAAGAACGTCTTTTGGAAGCAAAAACGAATTTTACACTGTTAAGTTGAGTTCTTTTTTTACACAGGAACCCCCACTTATCCAGGCCCGGAGGCTACTGGAGAATAAGGGTTAATGGGTATACATTAGTCAATATGATTATAGCGTAGTAAACATAAGTACTGGAAATTTTGTAAATTGGATTATTTAAGGGGACGGTTCATCAGGAATTGTTTTTGTTGGACGTGAAAACAATCAAATTTTAGTCAGCTGGAAAGCAGGCAAACGGAAGAGAGTTTCATAGGCGTGCAATTCCAAGAAAGAGGCTTTGTTCATGGAATCTACGTTTTGATTTAGACACAGATAAAGTATGGGGGAAATTATTTATAGTGTTTTCAACTAGCCGAGTGTTTTTCCTGAAAGTTTGGGGAGGAGGAACGATAGATTAAAAATTGAAAATAACGATAAAGCAGAGACAGCCTCGCACCGTCTCTTCTGTGGGAAAGATGTTACAGGAAAAGCTCATTCTAGCAGCTCCTGCCTAGATGTGGCAACACACTCCAGCATTGGCCGTACCTGGCTTTTATATAGGTAAGGAATTGCATCAGGAGTGAGATATCTACTGGATTGGTAGAAGGATCCTACCGTTTCCTTCGCTAATTTCTCGCTAGGCATTAAGCCACTCTATGAGTTAGCATTTTAGAAAATAAGAGAACATTATTTTACGTTTAATTATGATGCAATTACATCAAAGCAGTACGTATCATTGTATAAAGTGTCCGTGAACGTTTTTTTTTAAGAAGTGGTTGCGATATATCATGAGGATTGAGTTAACAAAATCTTCGTCAGATAGAGGATATATAAAAATTTGTAAAATTGTTCTCTGTCGAAACCCATGATGCAATAACTTCTTTAGAAACCAAATTCCAAAAGCAACTTATCAAATGGGTGAAAAGTAGAGTTTGGTTTCGAATATACATCGTGAGGTTAGACCCTCATTAGTTGGATATCACATTAATACCCATTCGTTCTAATGTAGAGTCGTCAAAACACAAGGTTTCGTTTACCATCTTCATGCATGCCTATTCCGATTTTAACCTGATGATCCTGGACACTATCTACGTTCGTTTGAAAATACCTTCTCTTTGTAAATAAAAGAATGCTTCTAAGGTTTGAACATGATTATCCTCTACTGTTGTTTAGCGGGTACATATTGGATACCTATATAACAGGGTTCAGAACAAAGTTAACGACGACGATGAAAATACTGAGGGATACATTTATAACCGAGCTGAGAGAGATGTGGAATACTTTTTCAAGGGATGTGTAATACACCAGTGGTGGGATCATTACTGGATATGGAGAATGGAACACAAATTTAATACTTGAAAGGAGATTATACAAAGTCCATTTAGAAGATGATCAAAACCCATTTCCCTGTCTAGTTGTTGGAATAACAGCACGAACACAAACAGTTACAAAATATAGATGGCGATTTCTTTATTATAAAGCCGATTGATGACTCAGGAATTCAAACTTGTAAGACTACATTGTCTACGTTTCCCCCCTTCCCCTCTAAGCGGATCAGCTCCATTAAGTCGCTCCCGACTTTCGTCTCCAACTGACTCTATCACTGTGACTAGTTGTGATCTTTTCATTCCTTAACTTCGTCATCTTAATATATTGATAATCTACTTTACTTGTGGGCTCAGAGGTGTGCTGTTAACCAACGTGATATAATTTCTCGTGGATTTTACATATGTATGTCCAAACAACTGTTGGTAAACAAAGAATTTCCAATTTTAATTGTTCAATATCTAATCTATTTTTAACCATCATCTATAGACTAGCATTATCCATTATTTTAACTGACATATTTAATATGCAGTTATTTTAAAAAGAATGACCAATCACTCTTTTTCGGACATAAATAATGTTTACTTATTCCAGGATTTCAATTTTCCATTATCGTTTAACACTTGTCTACATGGTTCGATTTTACCCCTTTTCTAATATCATTTTAACTTATGTAGTCTGACTTCGTATATACGTCATCAGGGGGCAGCCCTTCTTATGAAACACTAAGAAATTCTATTTATCATATATATATTTATAATTATATATATAGTGCAAAATTTTTTTGAAAATTCAAAGACTCACATTTTTTTTTTATGACCTACGTTTATTTCCTGGATTTTTCATTAATAGGTTGGCAATTTTACGATTTATGTTTCCGTAATAATATCCTGTCCCCAGCAACTTCTTCAGATGTTTTTTTCATTAGATTTTTACAACAAATTCAATATGCTGGATATCGTATTCGGGTAAAAAGATTTCCACAGCCATGCTTCCTCACTTCCTCCATCTTTTGGTGTTATGTAAAGATAGTTTTCCATTTTAACCCGTACTTTCGCATTTTTTATTTCTTAATTATTTAATTTATATATATATATATATATATATATATATATATATATATATATATATATATATATATATATATCATTTCCATTGTTTTTTTTAATTTTTTTTTCCGTTAGCACACTGTATTTTAAACGTATTTTAAATACATAATTTCCCTCTTAAAATTGTCTCTCTTTTTAAAAATGAAATATATTTCCCGTTATAGTTCTAAAAGAGTGACGGCGGAACAGGTCATCTTACTTCCTATTTTTCCTATTTTTATTTTAATCATGAATATCGAAGCTTGCCGTCTCTCATTATATATATATATATATATATATATATATATATATATATATATGTGTGTGTGTGTGTGTGTGTGTGTGCGCGCGTGTGTGTTGGTATATTTATAAATAAAGAGAAAACCATAATATTAATACATACGGTTATCAATGTTCCGTCTGATTTATAAAACTTTCTCGGAATGATTAATTAAAAAAAACAATCAAAAGCAATTACAATATTTACAGATATACGTGTAAAATATATATTGTAAAGATATTGTCGCCATGTTTAATTTTCTTCAATTTCCGAGACAGTTCTTAAATGAAGACGACGCATTTATGAACATATCATTATATATTTATAAACATACATATATATATATATATATATATATATATATGTATATATATATATATATATATATATATATATATATATATATATATATATATATATATATATATATATATATATATATATATATATATATATATATATATATATATATACATATATATATATATATATATATATATATATATATATATATATATATATATATATATATGTACGGCATAATCACGTTGACACACCGGTTCTCGTCAGATCACCGAAGTTAAGCAACGTTGTGCCTGGCTAATACCAGATGGGTGACCATTTGGGAATTCTAGGCGCTCTATGTGCTCTCCGCTTATCTCGGCATTGTTTCCAGTCGTCTTGTACCTCAACTTGCCACTGGTATGCAACAATGTTGACTCAGGAAAGGCGTGGTTAGAGGTTGCGCAAGTCTTGCCACACACATTTCACGCGCAGGCACCCTTACAGTGGGTATCCATAGTCTGTCAAGACTGATGGAAGCCTTCATATATATATAGGATGTACGTGAAGTTACTATATAGTATTATTGTTTTTTTTTTGTATTATATTTGTATTAATAGTTAATATTTATTTTTTTTTACAGGTTTATTTAATCAAGCATGCCACGCAAGCTAACTTTGGAAGAGCGCAAATTTATTTTGAAGCGATATTGGAAAACAGAAAACGCACAGGAATATTTGTCATAGAAATTGTTTGCCTTGATTGATACAGCTTTTCGGATGTAACACGTGTATTTTCTGAGATATTTATAGACATAAAGGTGTTATTTCTTATTATTTCTTTTGGTACAAATAAATATTTTAATACAATATCTTACTGTACTGTTAATATATTACAGAGTGTCTGCATAGTAACTTATAAGACTGTATATTAAGTTTACGGACACCCTATGTATATATATATATATATATATATATATATATATATATATATATAAAGAGAGACCGAGAGAAAGAAAGAGAAAACGTGAAAGTTTATTTGGCTAACGAGAAATCAGAGCCATAAACAAAAATAAAAAGTAGTACAAACCTTACTGTGTACAACGCTCTGTTCGTGTCAGGAAAGGAGAACAAGGTTTAAAAAAGATGGCCGCTCCTGCTGTTTTCAAATAAAAAGGCCGGTGTAAAAAAAAGAGTGGAGCTGTTTAGCAGAAGTAACTTCCTTGAATATGTTCGATAATTGCGAGAAAAAGAACAAATGGTAGGAATTTTTTTAGGAAAGAGCAAAACGGAATTTGTGTTTGTGAAAGTAAGTTTGGTGCGTTTCACGTAAATGTAAATCCAGGTTTTCATAAAACTCTAACCAAATTTAACCGCAGATACTTTCTTTTGCATTCGGATTCTGCCTTATAGTTATTATTATTCTGCCTTATAGTTATTACATGTTTGCGTTAATCGTTACTACGTTATGCATTTGTTTAAGTTGAAAAGGTTATTTTTATATGTTTCTTAAAATGAAAATTTATTTGATAATTCTGTACATTAATTTCAGTTTGTAGTTTCTTCACGTTTATTGTGTGTATAACCGGTTCAAGATATGAATATATCAATATCACCAACAGATTAACATCCTATTAAGTCACTGGCTTTTATTATGAAGGAGAATTGCATTAGGAGTGAGATATCTACTGGAGTGAAAAAAGAACATTGTTTTCCGCTTAATGATGGTTTATTTACATAAAAAGCAGTACACATTCTTTTATAAAGTATCCGTTAAAGTATTCTTAAAATAAAAATAAAAAAATTGGTAATTCTGTACATCATTTTAAGTTTGCAGTTAATTGAACAAGGTTTCTTCACGTTTGTTCCGTATATAACCGATTCAAGATCTGAATAAATAAATATCACCAACAGATTAAAACATTGTCACTGGAAAAAAAAGGTTTTATTTAAAATAACTTAATAAACTCAAATAAAAATTGCTATTCTTCAACTTTATCTTATATTTATATTCTTACTTATTTGGATCTTTTCCGTGTTTATTTTAGACCGCATAATTTTTTCTTTCTTACCAATTCTTGTAAACTATAAAATGCAAGTTTATTAATTAGAAATAAATTCTGTTATCAGGAATTATTTGATGCGAAATGTGTTATTCGCTCCCCGTTTTATGTTTTCTATTAAGCACTGCGTTAGTCACCTGGGTTTCCAAACACAGGCAGTTCCATGGGGTGCGTATACATCCGATTACAAAAATATTTATAGGTTTAGTATTTTGTAAAATCTAGTATTCTTACTGGTTCAGGATATATCTGCAGGCACATGTTGCATGTTGATATTAATGTAAAAATAAAATTAAATTAATCATACACCGATGAACAGTTAAATAATAATATATTTAGATTACTTTCATCAAAAAATATAAGATCCCCTAGTTTGTGTCATATTTTAATATCTATGACAAACATAAAATATTTCTATGAATTGAAATAACAAGAAAAATTAAGGTGCTCCCAAATGTCAACACAATATGTTTCCATGAATTGAAATACAAGCCTTCCTTGAACAGAGAAGTAACACCGATTAGCACTATAAATAGCGCTAGTAATTCCAACACCGGTGAGAGAGATGCGACTGCACTTCAACTACTAGCCGAGTGCCCAGCAAATATACACGCTTTTCTATCTTTGTACAGTATTGTTAATACACTTGTTCCTTAACCGAACGTCGAGTTGATTGTTTTTATTTTTACTGTTGCGCCACGACACAACACTAATGAAAATGAATGTGTGATCTCCAATATAAACACGAAACACTTTTATAAATTGCCATAGCAATAACAATGAATGTGTGCTCTCAAATAAAAACAAAATATTTTCTCATAGATTGAAATAGCAATAAAAATTAATACACGCTCTCAAATAACAACTCAACATGTTTTAATAAGTTGATAGAGTTGGTTTGTTTGTTGTTTTTGCTTTATGGCATATCGACCCTTTTCGGGTTATTTAATGCCGATTCCAAAGATGTTTAAAAAAATTTTTTTAATAGAATATATTTGTTGTTTTCATGTCGGTTTCTATTTAAACCATAGTTGGGACCCAAACAGGTACTACCACTCCGGGTCAGAGTGGACCTGGGAGCAATGGTAATTAAAGGGTGGCCCCACACTCCCCAAAGCCCACAAGCTGGGGCCTCACCACTGGATATAGTTTAAGGTCATATCCAGGACCCCCCTTGAGGGACTTTTACCCTCTGCAGGGGGGGGCAGTCGGCGTATTCTAATGCCCCACCGACAGGGCCAAGTTGATAGAGAAATTGAAAGGAATGTATGCTCTCAAATAATAGCACAAAATGTTTTCATAAATTTAAATAGCAACGTTAATGAATGTGTGCTTTCAAATATAAACACAAATGTTTCCATGAATTGAAATAGCAAGAAAATGAATGTGCGCTCTTTAATGTAAACACAAACTGTTTTAATAAATTGAAATAGCAACGAAAACGAATATGTGCTTTCAAATAGCAGGAAAGAACAAGTTTGTACTCTCAAATGTAAACACAAAATGTTTTTTATAAATTGAAATAACAATAAAACAATGTTTGTTCTCATAAATAAACACAAAATGTTTTAATAAATTGAAATAGCATTAAAAATGGCTGTGTGCGTTCAAATAGAACCACAAGTTGTTTTAATAATTATTTTTGTTTTTTTAATTTCACTTTCACCTCAAACAAGGCATGTTGCCACTTTGATGTAGGGGGCTATTATCACGGATCTTAGTTGCAGTGCTACTATGTTGGGAGTTTAGTAGCAAAATATATGTTTACATTACCCTTGAACTTCTTTATGTCAGTACAGTTGGAAAATAATTACAAACTCCTGCCGTTCTGGGGAAGAAACTACTAGAGTAAAATGCTTTCTTACATCTAGGGACCGCAACTGTGTAGGAAAAGTACTTCGCTGCTTGACGGGTTTGTCCGGGTATTTTCGACGAGGGGGTACGAGGGCTTTTAGTTCGTCAGAGTATCCGCCATTAAAATACTTGATAAAAGACAGAGGGATGCAACATTACGTCGGTGGGACAGGGGCTGAAGTTTAGATGACAGTTCGGGACCTATTAGGTTGAGACTAGTAGCAGATGCACCAGCCCAAATGTGACAGCAGTACTCCATGGGCGAATCGTGGGTTTGTAGAGGTACAGAATACTTTCAGGCGTAAGTAACTTTCTAGCACGATAGAGAGAGTCCACCTTATTTGCAGCAGCCTTAGCAATAATCTCGATGTATCTATTCCATGTTTCCAGTGAACGTTAAGCCAAGGAGCTTGAACGAAGTGCTCTCAGGTAAAGTATCTCTAGCCATAGCTATTGGTAGTTGGTAACGTTTCATGTAATTATTCAAGGAAACATGTTTGTCTTGGCAGTGTTGAATGTTACCATGTATTTTTGACCCCATTCCACTACACTTCCTCTAGGGTTTTGGCCATTACCTTAGATATGCGCTCATAAGTTTCCCTCACATACCTGCTATAGAGCGTGGTTCATCGGCAAATATACCCATCTCAGAGACAATTTTATCAGGTAAGTCATTTATGAATATCAGAAATAACAAAGGTCCAAGAATCGATCCTTGAGGCCCACCCGCATTTATATAAAATTTTTTGGACATACGCCCATCGAAGACCACCTGGCTTCTTCTCTCATTTAAGAAGAAATTGAAATAATAATAAAAACTAATGTGTGTTCTTAAATATAAACGGAAAAGGTCTTCATAAATTGAAATGCCATAAAAATGAATTTGTGTTTTCAAATATAAACACAAAATGTTTTAATAAATTGAAATAGCAGTAAAAATAACCACGTGCTTTCAAATATAAACACAAAATGTTTTAATAAATTAAGACACCAATAAAAAATTAACGTGTGTTCTTACAGAAAAGGTCTTCATAAACTGAAATAACAATAAATATGAATATAAGTTCATCACATAAACATCACCTTTCAATCGGATTCAAAACTTGTTGCTGCATTCTCACACTGTGCAATGATGTTACTGTGATCCATGTTTCCTGGAAGTGCTACCTATTGTTTTGGACCTTTCGATCTGCTTACCTGGCACGAACTGCACTTCTCTTTGCCTTGCCTTGTAAGGACTGTGAACTTGTCGAGGATTTTGCAACATCAATTTCATAACTAGCTGGTTGATTGATGAATCAGGCAACAGTCTTTCAAAACTGAGATACAACTGCGTCATACAACGTTGCATAGGGGTGTGCATATCATGCCTGTGTATTATGAGACGTATATCGGGTTGTTGACAGATGATGGGGATACACTCATAACAAGTGAATAGGGCATTTATATATGTTCTTTTCCTCACGTGATTTTATTTCAATTACTATTGCTTTCTTTTCCTCTTTATTTCTGTCTTTCTGTCTTTCTTTCTTTCTTTCTCTCTTTCTTCTTGTTTTCCTCTTTCATTCTTTCTTCCTATCCGCCTTCCTGTCCTTCTTTTTATCTTCGATAGCGAAATTCCACAGATACAGACGCTACGAATAATCCAAGCACTGCAGATGCTATTCAATCAGAAAAGTCACAGAAAACCAAGTGCCCGCTTTCTTGTTTGTTTTCTATCGTTCTTTTTATTCTAATTTTTCCCTCTTTTTTTATTTCTTGTTTGTTTTTCCTTACTCTTTCTTTCTTTCTTTATTGTGATCCTGCTTCCTCTCTTTCCTTCTTTTTTTCTTTAGATCCATCTTTCCCTATTTATTTCTTATGTTTCTTTCCTATTAAACACCGATAATGGTGGAGGTGATGGCACGTCTATTTGTTCATTATTATTATTATTATTATAAATAGGAGACTGCAAGGTATTCATACAGTACTTTTAACTCATCAGAAGAGAGTTGCACAAAGTTCATTAAAGGTATTATATAAAACATTTACATTTCTTTGTTGAAATGAATACACGAAAACAAACAGTTTACAAATATAAATGATGATCCTTTTCTTCTACCAGCTGATTGATTAATCAGGAATTCAAGCTCTTACGACTACAGTCTCTCATCTTCCCCCCTTCGCCTAAAAGGAGCATCAGCTCCCAGATTGACACGACTCTCTCTCTCTCTCTCTCTCTCTCTCTGCATCGTACACTGATTCTGACTCTCTCTCTAAATCCAATATAATGGGGGTTCTTTTTTCTTTATAACGCCAAAGCGTGATTCGACACATGAAATTCATTCACGTGGATTTCACCATGTATGTCCAAACACGCCTTTGGCATACAAAGAAATTCCATAATAAATTGTTTCATTATAACCTAATAAGTTCCCTATTATCTAACTTGTATTGTTCGTTCTTTTAACTGACATTATTTAATATATGCAGTTATTTCTAAGAACAATACAAAATTGCTATATTCCTAAATTGAATATTTATTACCTTTGAACTCTTGCCCGCTGCGGCGGTTCTATTTTTTTTTTCTAAATATCATTTTCAAACTTATCTATTTAAATGCTGAAATCTGCCCTATGTAACAATAGCGCGTTTGCTGAACTTACACTGAGTGAGGAGAATACTAAAAGAAAAAGAAATAAGTTGCCAACTAATAATTATGAACACCTAAGCATTTTTCTTTTCTCACGTTCATTCCTTCAAATGGCATATCGCCATTTGGCCGTAAGGGCTACTATTTAGGACCATGTCTAGGAAAGATGTTAGTTTACGTTAGATTTAAAAATGTCCATATCAGTACAGTCCTGAAAGCAGATAGCAAGAAAGAAATTCCTAAGTTTAGTTGTTCGAGGGAGGAACTATTAGAGTAGAAAACTTACTGGTATTATACGACCTAAACAGTGAAGGGGTGAGATTTTAGTGCTTAGAAAATTTTTCGGTGGTATGCACGTCGAAGAGGCACAATTACAACGAGTTCATCAAAACACATGGCATTAAGATATTTGCAAAATTGTCTCAGAGATGCAACATTGCGGGGATGGGTCAGAGCCTAGGTCTTTGTTTATAAAGTGGGACCTATTTGATTGAAACCTCTTTTTTGGACGCTATCCAAGAGGGAGAGGCTGGACTTACAGGATACTTTCAGGTGTAAGTAGTCTTCTTACTCGATAGAGCAGGGGTCACAAGACTTTTTTCACAGTGGGCCGGATAACTGAAAGAATGACGAGCGCGGGCCGCATAATCATTCTGTTCAATACTTGCAAGCCAGAACGAAAGCTCTGGGAAAAAAAGACGAAAAACTAAGTTTAGCATTCCATGTTAATCAAAAAACAAATACAACCAAGATTTTATTTACTAAAAAGTTTTCAAAGAAGGCGACGTAAGCAAAAAGATAGTTACATTAAACCTAGTGTGCACATATCCGAATCTCACAACCCAAACAGCAAAAAAGTTTAGTGAGATTTGTGAAACTGACGTTTGGCTTTCAAGATATCATCAATGCTTGGTTTAGAATTGCTGCATCCAATCAAGAGAATTGCTTTCAAATGATCATCAGTCAATCTCGTTCGATGTGTTGACTTCACATACTTCATTTTTGAAAATGTTTGCTCGCAGACATAAGTTGTTCCAAGCACTGATGCCATACCAGCGGCAAATTTCTTCAATTTCGGAAACTCAGGATCAGGTAAGCAGCGGTAAAATTCAACAAGTTTTCCTTCTCTGTTCTTCTCTTTCAACAAGTCATTTGCTTGCAAATCAATGAGCTCCAACTGTAGTTCAACTGGCACATCATCAACAGAAGAATGTCACTCTCAGTTCTGTCGCGATCTGAAAATCTCTCCAAAAAATGCTTCTTCAAGTCACGAATAATCTTTTTTATGAAAATCGAGGTTGACATCTTCAGCGATTGAAGCGCAAAACTCTCTGAAACAGTGAAAATGAGAGAAGTTTTCTCCTTCCAGTTGTGCTTCAAACAATGACAGCTTTCTCCGAAATCCTTTGATGATTCTGTAGAGATCACAGACGAGGTTATCCTTTCCCTGAAGTTTCAAGTTCAGCTCATTCATGTGGGATGTGATGTAGACCAAAAAAGACAACTTTGACATCCAGATAGGATCTGACAGCTGTGGATCGGCTCTATCTTTTTCAGTGAGAAAAACATCTATTTCGTTTCGGATCTTGTAAAAACGAAACAGGACTTTACCACAACTAGCCATCTCACTGCTGTGTAATAAGGCAAGTCACAGAAATCAGAATCAATTTCTTCCAGAAAAGCCTGGAACTGACGGTGATTGAGTGCATTTCCCCGAATGAAGTTCACAGCAAAAACGACTGGTTTCAGCACACAAGAAATATCTAAGTCTTTCCCACAGAGTGCTTGCTGATGTATGATGCAGTGTATGAACAGAGCGCCTGGAATTTGAAGATCTTCCAACTGAGTCTTGATCTGTCCCACCAGACCCTTCCTCCCTCCAGCCATGTTTTTACCTCCATCAACTGTAACACCTCGAAGCTGATTCCACTGAAGGTTATAGTCTTGCAAAGTTTTCTGCACTTCCATGAAAATGTCTTTTCCAGTTGTTGTTCCATGCATGCTGCAAACGGATGCCAACTCTTCTGTTATCTGAAAGTCCGAATCGACACCACGAATGAACATGAGAAGTTGTGATGTACTCGAGAGATCAGTGGACTCACCCCGCGCCAGAGAATACCACAAGAAGGCCCTAGCTTTTTCACGTATCTGTAGCTCTATGTTCTCTTCAAGTTCTTCTGTTCTCCGCACAACTGAACTTGTCGAAAGGCTGATACTTCCAGGATACAAGTCATTTGCTGCTTCCATCATAAACGCTTTGATGAAGTTGCCATCAGTAAACGGTTTTCCTCGGTCTGCCATCTTATGCACTATTTTGTAACTTGTACGAGTGACAGATTCATTTTCAGCAAACTTTCTCGTGAAAGGTTTCTTTGAGTTTCTAAACCACGTTTCATAGACTCATATTTCTAAGAGCGTAACTTTCCAGAAAACTTTGAATATGTTGATAGATGTTTTGTTCCATAGTGATGCCGAATATTGTACTCTTTCAAAACGGCAACACTTTCGCTACATATCACACAACTAGCTTTCTGGTCCTTTGTTTCAACAAAAAAGTACTTTACTCCCCATTCTTCATTGAAAACGCGACACTCGGCGTCCACTTTTCTTTTCTTAGAAACCATAATGAAGGGTGAAGAAAACAGGATCTGAAAATTAAAAAGAAATTGAATTAATTTTGGCTTTTGAGTAGTTTGGCTCTTTGTCTACTAAGTGTCAGAGTACAGAGCGATCAAACACAGTACAAGGCCTGCCGACCAGTTTTACACCCCTTACGGCAGGGGGGTAAGGATTTAAAAAATGAGTCAATTTTGACTGCTTTTATATTGTCTTCAAACAAGTTGAAACATCTTAATTTTCTATAAATATAGACATATAGGTGAAAGTAATCCAATAAATCACCAAATGACAGTCAAATTATCAATTCGATCCCTCATTTTTTTTTAATTGAATATAAGTATTATGAATATAATTTTTTGATCCTTAAAAGGACTTTTGAATAACAGTAAATAGATAAAAATTAAGTAATTCTTATAATAAATTAAAACGAATTTTTGACAGGGTTGATAAAAAATTTTAATATGCTGAAAACAAAATCAGAGTCAGGAGCAAAACGTTTCCCTTTTCAAAAATTTTCTGAACTTATATAATCATATTAAAATTTTCTAATTGATTAAAAGAAATATTAATATATCTGCCAAAAATAATTGAATACCAGTCCCATGGAATAGAATGCACAACATGACATACTGAAATTGAACTGTGCACCTTGAAGAGATCTATAACAAAATTATTTTATCTGAAAAATCATAGAATTTATTTTTTTAAGCATCTTATCAATGAAATTAATAAATAATCATGCCTGAACATTTTTTTTAATTAAAAAAATATGGAGAAATAATAATTTTTACTGTGATCATTAAATTTTAAAACTTCAAGAAAATTTTTGTATTATTATCTTATGCACAATCATAATATAGTCTATTTTGCTTTAGTCGATTTTCAGTAACAGAGAAGGTACAAAATTTATTTTAAGTAAATTTATATTTTGTGTCTTTAATAAACATTTATCAAAAATATGCTTAAAAAAACACCATTAAATTCCTTAATATTAATAGCTCCAAATAAATTATTTATAAGTTTTGACGAAAAACAGCTATATAGAATTAATTAACTCAATAACAATCCAACAAAGATTTAATTTTTATTTTATTATTAGAATTACAATTAGCGATTACGCAAGATCCTTTCGTCAGGCGGGATCCAACAGAAAAACTCTGAGCGAGAATTAAAAAAAATGTAAGTATAAGATATTTGTACTATTATTAATTCTATAATATTATATCTATTTATCCAAAAAATTTTAATTTGATTATCAGTTGGTGATTTACTGGGTTATTTTCACCTAGAAACTTTAATCATACAAAATTAAGATGTTTCACCTTGTTTGAAGACAATATAAAAACAGTCAAAATTGACTCATTTTTAAAATCCTTACCTCCCTGCCGTGAGGGGGGTAAAACTGGTCGGCAGGCCTTGTACTGTGTTTGATCGCTCTGTATTCTGACACTTAGTAGACAAAGAGCCAAACTACTCAAGCGCCAAAATTAATAAATATCAATCGTTTTACATTTACCATTCCGAGATGGTAGTGGTTCAGTGGAAAAAGGTCGAAAGTTGTTGTGAATAGTATTTCTACATTTTTTCCACTTAGTTCTTTCATAAGTAAAATAAAAAGTTTTTCAGTTTGATGTTGACATGTCTTTTCTAAGAAATTTAGTTAAGAATGATATTTCTTTTATTTTTAAAACATTTTCAAATATCCTATTTTTTGATTGAACTTTGCACACCTTTGAGATAAATGAATAAGTTGATGAAAAATTGCAAGAATCTTTTTTTTAAACATCATTGGGAAATCTATTTTTTAAGATAAACAACCTTCTCAAAAAGGTCTTAAAGCGATGGAAACCATGGTGACGTCAGAGCGTAGGCGGTGCTACCACGAGCCGAGGAAGCGACGTCAGTTCAACGTCGACGGGCCTGGTGAACTGACGTCGCGGGCCGGATTCGGCCCGCGGGCCGTAGTTTGGTGACCCCTGCGATAGAGGGAACCCACATGCTTTGCAGCAACCTTCGCAATGTCCTCAATGTATTTGTTCCAGTCCATATTGCCCGTGAATATAAAGTCGAGGAATTTAAAGAAATAATTCTCAGTTAGGGTGGTTTTAGTTTTGGACATCATTGCTTGGAGAGGCGTCTTGTAATTGTTAAACAAGAACAGCTTAGTCTTACTAGACATTAAATATTACCATCCATTTGCGCTCCTAATTTCACGTCGGTCTGAAGGTTATTTTTCAACGATTCTGCCATTGTCTTAAGTTTAGGTTTAATTTTTTTTTAAATTCAATTTTCACCCCAAACAAGACACAGTGACACTTTGAAGCAGGGGGCTACTATCAGGGACTTAATTTGCAGGGGCATTATGAAGGGAGATGAGTAGAAAGATTTTTGTTAACATTACACTTGAACTTCTGCATATAGGTATAGTTGGGGAACCAGAATCCCGGAACGGAGTTCCAAAGACCTGCAGTTCTGGGGAAGAAACTATTGGAGTAAAAGGCTTTCTTGCACCTAGGGATCTCTACTCTAAAGGGTTTATACTTAGTAGCTTGTCGGGTTTGTCTGTGGTAGTTACGTCGAGGGGGTACAAGTGTTTGCAGTTCGTCAGAGCATTCACCATTAAAGTATTTTAGAACAGGCAGAGGGATGCAACATCTCGTTGATGGGACAGAGGCTGAAGCCTAGATGACAGTTCAGGACCTATCAGGTTGGCGACTCTATTTTGAACCCTGTCCAGGAGCGAGAGACAAGCAGCAGATGCACCAGCCCAGATGTGACAACAGTACTCCATACATGGGCGAATGGTGGCCTTATAGAGGTACAGGATACTTTCAGGCGTAAGTAGTTTTCTAGCACGGTAGAGGGAGTCAACCTTCCTTGCAGCAGCCTTGGCAATGCTCTCAATGTATCTATTCCAGTTCATATTCCTTGTAAACGTTAGACCGAGGAGTTTAAAAGAAGTACTTTCAGGCAATGTGTTCTTGGCCATTGCTATTGGTAGTAGAGAAGGTTTCTTGTAGTTATTGAATGAAACAAGCTTAGTCTTAGCAGCATTGAATGTGACCATCCATTTTTGTCCCCATTCCACTACAGATTGGAGGTCATCCTCTAGTGTTTCTGCCATTTCCTTGTATATGTGTTCATTTGTTTTCCCCTCGTATCTGTTATAGAGAGTTGTATCATCGGGAAATATACCCATCTCCGATACAATTTTATCAGGGAGGTCATTTATGAATATCGGGAATAATAGAGGTCCAAGGATAGACCCCTGAGGTACTCCCGCATTTATGTCATATTATTTAGATTTACGACCGTCAAGGACAACTTTGATTTTTCTCTTACTTAAGAAGGATTTAATTACATTATGAATTCTTCCAGTGATTCCATATGATCTAATTTTCCTTAGAAGACCATCGTGTCATACCCTGACAAAAGCCTTTGATATATCAAGGGCTACCGCTCTACCCTCCCCTGTTTTGTGCAATGAACGGTATATACATTCAGAAACTACAGTTAAGATATCTGCTGTTGAACGGGCTTGCCTGAATCCATATTGTTTGTCAGTCAGGAGTTTAGCAGCTGTTAGGTGCTGGACTATGGCTTGATTAAATAAGGACTAAAATATTTTGGCGAAAAGCGGGAGGAGGCTAATGGGCGATAATTTGATGGGTCAGTTCTTTCACCAGAATTCTTGAAGACTGGTACCACAGAAACGGTTTTACATCAGTTCTTCCTTCGTGCATGTTATAGAGCTTTGCATACTCAGCAAATATGCTCATCTCGGACACAATATTATCAGGGATGTCGTTTATAAATACCAGATATAAAAGTTGTCTTAGGATCCACTTCTAAGGCACACTCGCATTTATTTTATGCTGTTTGGCTGTACGTTTATAAATGACAATATGAATGATCGTATTGTCTAAGAAGGATCTAATAATATTTAGTATAAATCCAGTTATACCTTACGATTTAATTCTCATTGGCAATCCTTCGTGCCAGACATTGTCAAATGTCTTAGATATTTCAAGGCTTACAGTGACAAAAACCCCATGGGACTAACGCAGGGTAAAGTATACGACTCACGTAATTATAGACAGTCGTTTAGAAGGCAGCCAGTTATATTTTTATGTCTTCCACATCCGGGCCTGTTATCTACAAACGGCAAGTAATAACAAAGGTCTCGCACTTGTACAGTTTAATCAAGACATTAAAAATGTAAATATAGAAAAAAGGTTATATTGTACGCATCCGTTATGGAACGAGGTTCTCCGAAAAATGTCACTTAATTAAATCAAGCAGTTTTTTTTAAGGCGAAGAAAACAATCTGTTATTATGCCGAGCAAAAGGTTCGATTTTTAGGATAATAAGTTTGTAATAAAGATAGGGAGGGCGTTTCGGCGCTTTAACTGGAGTTATCTCTCCGTGGCATGTTAAAAATTTCCATAATGGCTGACTTCAACGCGCTCTCATAAAAACGTGTTTTTTCCGCTGTAAAACAAAAAAAAAACTCGATGAAATAAAATTATTTTTTTCAATATTTTTATTTTTAATGCCTTGATTAAACTGTACAAGTACTAAAAGCCATTTAAATAATAACCAGTAAAATGAAAATATGGCTAGCGCGCGTAGAGATCCGCCATGGAAAGAAAAAAACACAAAAACATATTCCAATACGATTGATTGATTTTCATTCAAAGAGAAGTTGCAATAAAGTGTAGCTTGATATTTTTTCAATTTTTATATTATTATTATTGGGTGATTTGTATTTTTCCTTGTTGTTTTGTTAATTTCCTAATACTATTGCTATTCACATTTTTGTAGTACTTTTCGCTCTTTATTATTATTGTTATCAATATTAGTACTAGTAGGTGTAGTGGTAGTAGTATTAATGCTCCCTGGGAGTTCTCATAAAAATTGTATTTCTTTACTGTGTGTTACAGACTGTGGCTTGTTTGGTTTATTATTTCCGTGCGCTATTGTTATGTATATTTCTGTAAAACGGCTCTGCATTTATTAATATTATTGTTAATATTTTATTATAGTATTATTATTAGTAATAGTAATAGTATATTGTGTTGTAATAGTAGTAGTAGGAGCACTACTAGCAGTAGTAGTAGCTGAGTTGATATTTTAGTGGTGACAGCAGTAATATCAGTATTTGTATTAACACTACCAGTGAGGTCTCATCGGCAACGTTGGATTTCAGTGATTATAAGTCTCCCGAGATACTATTTATTTTCGTATTAATTATTTGCATGTTTGAGGAGTGACGGTATTGCAGCGCGCAGCGGTTAATAACAAATTAACGACTTCGGTATCCAAAGTTCGAAACCAGTTTGTTCGACAAAAGCCACTTTGATTACTTTAGATGGCCGTTTAGCCAGGGCATGTCTACATTGTATTTAATGACATTCACTAGTCATTGTAGTCAACTGTAAAAAAAAGAGTCAGCTGAAACGAGTTCCCCACTAAAGTAGTGTTTTATATTGCCTTTATATAAAAGGGCATGTAAACCGCAGAAGGGGGATTCACAGTTGTGAAGATTGCTTTTTGTGAAGGTTTGCTAAGGAGGCATAGATTGAAGCTCAGACGATAGACCAGAAACAGTTCGTAATATCTCTATTATGGAAAAAGTTTGAAGGACGGAGAAAACACATTCATTAATAGGTTTTAATTTGGCTTGTAACTCCGTCAAGGCATGGAACGTTGCCCGAAGCCGCTCTTTTTCATTTAGTTGCTAATATGCTCGATTTTAGGACGTCTTTAGCTCTTATACATGTAAATGATTTCAACTGAAGTCCGATACTTCTGAGGGGGTTATAATGACGCAACCATTTTTCCAGCGATCTTGTCAAAAGATGTGATGCGTGTACTTACTCTCTACATAACAGCCTCCCTCATCCTAAAGCGGCCTTTGTTTTTTTTTAAGTGTCGATGCCTCGAGTAAAAAAAAAATATTTCTCTCATTCCAGGTCATGAGAGAAGGCAATGCCAGAAGCTTGTCAAGCATAGTGTTTCTTTAGGACGAGACCCATCCATAAAGGTTTCAAAAGAGTGTTACTTGTGAACCGATAGAACATTGGTTTTGGCTGCGTTGACATAAACCAGCAACATTTTGCCCCATTTTACTATATACTTAACGTCAGATCACGGTAACTAACAGAGATCTTGGTCGTTGTGGCTGTTAAAGTGTTGCCATAGGTGGTAGTGTCGTCTGTGTTTAATTTCTCGAATAACCAATGTGTGTGAGAGATTGTCAATGAAGATTGCGAAGTGAGTTTGGCCCAGTATGAACCCTTGAGGCAGCGTTGATAATTTACGTTTTAGACCTCTTCACATCGAGTAATATTGTATGACTTATAAAAGGGAAATGATTTAATGGTTGACTAAACATTCGCAGATATTCCTTAGCCGAAATAATGGTACAGTAAAACTTTATATCAAACCCAAAACGTATTTATTTAACACGGATTCACAAAAGTTACATATGGCATACAGAATACTGATTGGTTTTAACTGAAATGCAGGAGGCTAAGCTCGAATAAATTCAAACACAAATAAGACTAATGAGATTTTCTAAAGTATTAGGAAGAATTCCTAATTTAGATAACAGCTTTGCAAGAATTTGTGCTACATCCGATTACAACTTTGTTTTTACTTCTATTACACTTTCTATAAAAAGTTAATCTAATATATAAACGGTTATATGTCTGTCTGTCTGTCTGTCCGTCTGTCTTTCTGTCTGCAGATTTTCAAACTCTATCTCCACCGAAACTAAAAGTTCCAGAGAGGCCTCAAATTATTGAATTTTTACAGACTGTATTTTATGGGTATTTAGCAGCTTAAAATATTTTTAAAGGGTCAAAAATGGGTAAAAATTTAAATTATCGTAACACATTTTGTACATTCATTTTTGTTCATCTTTTAATTTTTAATTGATTTTTCTGGTACGGTTGTAATGTCACCTGCTTTGAATAGTAGTTTCGATTCAAGCTTATAACACTTAAAAATACATTTTACTTTGAAATCACAACTTTATAATAATTAATACGAAATCTGGAAACATGTTAATATTATATTTACGTGTATTATACGCCGGAGCAAAACCGCTAGTTATAAATAAAATCTGTTGATGAAATACGATATAAAATGTTTACTAAATTTTATATTTGTAGAAGTCATTTTTTTCAAGAATAAGTATTACTTTTCCAACCTTTAAGATCTCTACTTGGCCTTCGGGCCAAGATCAAAGTGTAGTACCTGTCCGGCAGATACTGCAAGCTATGAATAGCTATGACTAGCAAAGACCAGATGTGGGGGCAACCCCACATGCCTGACCATTAACCAGCTCCCATTTCCCACCTCTCGGGAGCTGGTCCCCTTTTTCCCTTCCCCCTCCCTTCACTCCTCACATTAAAAATTGGCCTTGTGCCTAATTTGCTCGGTGGGGGAGCAAATAAATACCATCTGTTCCGGCAGATACTGCAAGCTATGAATAGCTATGACTAGCTATGACTAGCAAAGACCAGATGTGGGGGCAACCCCACATCCCTGACCTTTAACCAGCTCCCATTTCCAACCTCTCGGGAGCTGGCCACCTTTTTCCCTTCCCCCTCCCTTCACTCCTCACATTAAAAATTGGCCTTGTGCCTAATTTGCTCGGTGGGGGAGCAAATAAATACCATCTGTTCCGGCAGATACTGCAAGCTATGAATAGCTATGACTAGCTATGACTAGCAAAGACCAGATGTGGGGGCAACCCCACATCCCTGACCTTTAACCAGCTCCCATTTCCCACCTCTCGGGAGCTGGCCACCTTTTTCCCTTCCCCCTCCCTTCACTCCTCACATTAAAAATTGGCCTTGTGCCTAATTTGCTCGGTGGGGGAGCAAATAAATACCATCTGTTCCGGCAGATACTGCAAGCTATGACTAGCAATGACTAGCAAAGACAAGATGTGGGGGAAGCCCCACATGCCTGACCTTTAACCAGCTCCCATTTCCCACCTCTCGGGAGCTGGTCCCCTTTTTCCCTTCCCCCTCCCTTCACACCTCACATTAAAAATTGGCCTTGTGCCTTATTTGTTCGGTGGGGGAGCAAATAAATACCATCTGTTCCGGCAGATACTGCAAGCTATGACTAGCAATGACTAGCAAAGACAAGATGTGGGGGCAACCCCACATCCCTGACCTTTAACCAGCTACCATTTCCCACCTCTCGGGAGCTGGTCCCCTTTTTCCCTTCCCCCTCCCTTCACACCTCACATTAAAAATTGGCCTTGTGCCTTATTTGCTCGGTGGGGGAGCAAATAAATACCATCTGTTCCGGCAGATACTGCAAGCAAAGACACGATGTGGGGGCAACCCCACATACCTGACCTTTAACCAGCTCCCATTTCCCACCTCTCGGGAGCTGGTCCCCTTTTTCTCTTCCCCCTCCTTTCACTCCCTACATTAAAAATTGGCCTTGTGCCTAATTTGCTCGGTGGGGGAGCAAATAAATACCATCTGTTCCGGCAGATGCTGCAAGCTATGACTAGAAATGACTAGCTATGACTAGCAAAGACCAGATGTGGGGGCAACCCCACATGCCTGACCATTAACCAGCTCCCATTTCCCACCTCTCGGGAGCTGGTCCCCTTTTTCCCTTCCCACTCCCTTCACTCCTCACATTAAAAATCAGCCTTGTGCCTAATTTGCTCGGTGGGGGAGCAAATAAATACCATCTGTTCCGGCAGATGCTGCAAGCTATGACTAGTAATGACTAGCTATGACTAGCAAAGACCAGATGTGGGGGCAACCCCACATGCCTGACCTTTAACCAGCTCCCATTTCCCACCTCTCGGGAGCTGGTCCACTTTTTCCCTTCTCCCTCCCTTCACTCCTCACATTAAAAATCGGCTTTGTGCCTAATTTGCTCGGTGGGGGAGCAAATAAATACCATCTGTTCCGGCAGATACTGCAAGCTATGACTAGCAAAGACCAGATGTGGGGGCAACCCCACATGCCTGACCTTTAACCAGCTCCCATTTCCCACCTCTCGGGAGCTGGTCCCCTTTTTCCCTTCCCCCTCCCTTCACTCCTCACATTAAAAATCGGCCTTGTGCCTAATTTGCTCGGTGGGGGAGCAAATAAATACCACTTGGCCTTTTGGTCAAGATCAAAGTGTAGTATCTGTTCCGGCAGATACTGCAAGCTATGACTAGCAAATACCAGATGTGAGGGCAACCCCACATGCCTGACCTTTAACCAGCTCCCATTTCCCACCTCTCGGGAGCTGGTCCCCTTTTTCCCTTCCCCCTCCCTTCACTCCTCACATTAAAAATCGGCCTTGTGCCTTATTTGCTCGGTGGGGGAGCAAATAAATACCATCTGTTCCGGCAGATACTGCACTTAAGATAATTTGTACCAGTCAATGGAGGGGAAACCCTCTATACTGGGACAATTATTATTTTTGGTAACCAGAGTGCCCCCTTTTTGCCTACTTTTAGGGGAGCTGGTTTTTACCTCACATTAAAAACGGCCTTGTGCCTAATTTGCTCAGTGGGGGAGCAAATAAATACCATCTGTTCTTCAGATGCTGCACTTCATTTTCTTGTTCTGTTTTGGTGGAGGAGAAATCCTTCACGACTGAGACAGTTTTTATTTTTGTACCTTTTCTCCACGTTAAAAAACGACCCTGGTGTCTAACTCTGTCCCGTGGGGAGGCATAGTAAATAGGTACAACAAAGTATTCTATACTGTGTAGTGTTTTGCACATGCCTACGCACACCTGTTATTGATCGCCTGTTTGACCCTGTTCATCGGCGTTGTATAACCTTTAACCTTTCATAGCAATTTATTCTCTAACGTTCCCCTGTATAACCTTGATGCTATGACCTTTATTAGAATTCGCATTGTTTCCCATATATTTCTTTTCTGCACGTCAACTAAACGTGAATCTGTTAATAAGTGAAAGCACTCGAACTGAAGAATATTTCCTAAGAATTCAAACGTACAAACATAGTAAGAAGTCGCTCGTGCAGAAACAAACGTAGCGGTGCTTAGAAATTCTTTGTGTAATAAAATTTTGTAAAATAATCTTTTATATATAATCCGAAGCTAATCATATTTGGAGGTAAAATAAGATACGTGCGTGTTAGAGTGATTTATCCCCGGCTTAAATGTATTCAAGAGTCATAACAAAAAAACATATCGATGGTTATTAAAAGCGGGCAATAAAAGTAAAGCAGAATACATTTTTAATCACATAAGCAACTGTACATAATCGCGACAAAAAGTCGGTTTAAAGAAAATGTTTTCGTCAGGCGATATAATAAACGGTTCTTTCCGCAATAGAAAATAGTTCTCAAAACCTAAATATCTACACACGCACACACACACACACGCACACACACACACACACACACACACACACACACACACACATATATATATATATACATATATAATTATTTACTATAATAATTATTAAAATAATTTATGCAAAAATACATACATACGTACATACATATATATTATTTATTCAAGGGTAAGCAGTTACATTTGGTCGCTACAAACTTCCATCTGTTTCAGTCAATGAGACTTCGTCAGGCCACCCTGAACAAAGCGACGCCCTAGAACAAAAAAGAAAAGACAGCTCTTCAAAATTTTATTAAAAAAGACTATAAAAGTTGCGAGCTCTCTAAAAATGAAGGACAAAAATGGAAAAATCGCATTCTAAACTTCTTGGAAAATTGTTCAAAAAGTGCTACAGCTGGATTTATCGACAATGTAAATTTGAAATGATTAAAGTCGTTAGTAAATTTACCAGAACGGTGAATTGTGTTAGTGTGTGTGTGGGAGGGGAGTCTGTTTATAAACTAATTTTTGCATGTAAAAAAAAACGGTTTACAAATGTGTTCGTTGACACAAGTTGCATGCCAGAAAAGGTTGAAACTTAGGGAGGTATAGAGGGTTTTACAAAAAGTATTAGAGAGAGAAAATAAAAAGGAATTATGTCTACGATAAAGAATGAAACGTTAAACGTTTATAGACTCATATATACATATTCATAACGAGACATATTTATATATACATACATATACACGTATACATATACACATGCATACATATACACGCACACACACACACATATATATATCGTTTTATTCATTAGTCCCTACTTTTGAGCATCTCAAATTTGAATTTATATATATATATATATATATATATATATATATATATATATATATATATCAGAGAGGCGGTAGCACTCTCTATATAGGGATGGCCCGTACACGCCTATATACGCCTACAAAACAAAACTATCCAAATCTCAACTAAAATCAACTTATAAGTTTCAAAAAGCACATATTCATACAGAGAAGTGTCTTACGAATCCAGCGAGTGTCAGAACTTCGGTTAAAATGCCAAAAGAGAGCAAAAAAAAAAAGGGTACAAAAATGGGCAATTGTTCTTCTATCTTCTTTCTTCTTCTTTCTTCTTTCTTTTGAGACGATGTATCTCAGTGTACGAACGGTCTCTGACAACAGTTCAAGCAGCAATCGACTGCTCTTTACACGGAGAAGTGCAGTGACCCATCGCTTTTAGCTAACTCCATAATTAAATAAGATTACGTGTAATAACAAGTTTTAAACACTATATACCCAATGTAGACAGACCACTTCGAACACGGAACTTCTCTCAAAAGGGACAGCTCCAAATAATACACCGGATGCTCACAGACGTTCCAGTTTGCCAGTGGCCTATATTTCTTGAACGCTGAATATTTTAGGTGAACGTTAAGGTTTTTTCTTTAAACAGTAACCCACCAGCGTTAATGAAACCACGAAGTCTTTATCTCAGTTGATCAAAATTGTTATAAGAGTAACCTATCAGCAAGTGCGACGTCAAAAAACAATGTTATAAAAACAAATAATTCTTCAGATTTTGGACTGTAAAATATGTACAAAATGTCAATGCTGTTACCAGGATTCGAACCTAAGTTAGCACGGACACAACGTGGGGTCCTAACCTCTAGACGATCACGGCTAACACTGACGTCTGTCGGTCTTGGAGAAAGACACATGACTACTGTCAAACTATTGAAAAATAAGGAGGAAACTTGAAATTCTCACGCATGCGCAAAAATACACTATAGCAGCCATTGTTAAATGCAGCTGAATCTCTTCGCTCGCTAAGAAAAGTAGATCAGACCAGTTCTTCTAAAAACTCATCAAACGTCAAAGGAAATAAGTTAAATTAACCGCAAAAGAAACTGCAAGAAAGTCAAGAAAAATGTAATAGTGAAGGTATGAACATTTTAGAACTTTATAATACTCTAACTGTTTTATCAGAGAGGCGGTAGCACTCTCTATGTAATATAGAACCGATGGAGGACCAAGAGGCAACTCCTAAGGCCTAAAACCCAAAGACCTAAAACCCAGCAGGAAGCGACCTGCTACTAATGGAGGCGGCAATGAGCCGCCTCCTAAAAAAGACAATACTATCATGAATGTAAGTTTAAAAATACGACTGTAAGTAAAAATACTAATTAACAAGAATAAAAAAGCATTGGAAATGCAAAAGGATATAGGGATGGTATGCCAAAAAGTATACAAACAAGATAGCTATGAATGGCTAGGCACATGGAAATAGAATTGCATCCAAAGTATAGCCCTATAGCTTTTTACAACTGTAATGATGGCACGGAATGAAGATTGGAGAAAAGCTATAGGGCTATACTTTGGATGCAATTCTATTTCCATGTGCCTAGCCATTCATAGCTATCTTGTTTGTATACTTTTTGGCATACCATCCCTATATCCTTTTGCATTTCCAATGCTTTTTTATTCTTGTATATATATATATATATATATATATATATATATATATATATATATATATATATATATATATACCGATGACTTATTTGAGTTCCGCTTCATTTTCAGATAGATTCATGCGCTGATTATTGATAGTTGGTCGTAGTAAATTCTCATTGCCTGCCCTATTATTGTTAATGCCACTTCTGACTGTAATATCTGTACCGTTCATACAATAGTTTTCTTCGATGGGATTTGCTTCTCGTACTCTGCTCATGTTCTTTGCCGATATGCCACAGAGAGAAACGTTTTTGATCCTCTCACTTTTGTTACTGCAGTTGCCAGAAGCTTGACACATGCACCTACAATTGTAACATATCATTGCACGGGAAAGTAACCAACACGTTTTCAGCATAGGGAAAATATGCATCGACGCTTAGAACAATCAGAGGCTTCGATAATTTGACTTTTTTTTTTACATCGAATAGTGCCATCCCCTGCCAGACTTTCAAGCCAGAAACTCTGGTTCCGGCTTTTAGTAGAACCGGATCCTTGGGAAGAAAACGATTGTCAAAATCTATTGATGTATGCGTGATACAGAAAATCTTTAATCTAGGAAAATGCCATTAACATATGCTGATGTGACACTTTTGACCAGCTTGTCTTTAGTAGGTTGTTGGTTGGTTGCTTTACGGCATATCAACCCTTTTCAGTTCATTTAATGCCGAATCCAGTAATTTTGAATAACAGTTTTTTAATAGAATATATTTTTTTCCAAGTCGGTTTCTATTTAGCCCATAGTTGGGACCCTAACAGGTACTACCACTCCGGGTCAGAATGGACCTGGGAACAACGGCAATTAAAGGGTGGCTCTAAACTCCCCAGAGCCCACAAGCTGGGGCGTCACCATCAGATATAGTTAAGTTCATATCCAGGACCAACACAGTGTCTTAAAATACGATAGCATCTATAACAGCCTTAATAAAAATTGGCGCTACATTCAACCCAAATCCAAACTGTGTAAGATAAAAGGTCCAACCCTTCAGATTAACTTTTTGTAACAGCCATAGCGCCTTGTCGACATTGGTTTTAAGATATACCTTTCGCAGATCCAGAAGCAGCACATTAAGTCTTTGTAGATGCTATACCTTCTGTTCCTGTGCGCAAACTTCTGCTTTGTCAATGATAGCATAAAAGCATTCAAGTCGCGGTAGTCAAGCACTGGATGCTATTAAATTCTGCTCTTCTATGACTGCCATTATGGGAATTACACACTTGTGTGGGGTATTTTCTGCTGCATATGGCTGCAGCCGTACATTTTTCTCCCACTGTACAAGCTAGTTTAAATTAAAAACTCATGGAGAACTCCCACATATTCTTGCACAGTTACTCAGCTCAGTTGTTTAGGATACATACGGACTTCCGCATTCAGCAGTGATCCACGGCTAATCTTAACAGCGTCTATAAGCACACGGAATCGATTAAGGCAATGGACATTTGATGTATATTTAAATGCACGTTTATGGAAGAGATTTCCTTGTTATTTAGTTTTTCGGGGAGGAGTTTAAAGTAGATGCCTTTGCCCTTTCGGAGGTTCCCTGCCACTGCGAATCTATATGCCAATCAGAATATATGAAATAACAAATTTCATTATAACACTTTTCTTGGCCTTTCTAAAAGCAGTACTTCGCCATGTTGTTGGGACCATCACATCTGTAGCAACCAATTCCCCTATCTTCTATAATCACACACCTTTCATACTGGACGCGACCGTTAAGAGGTATACCACGCGTATCACCATTAAACTTTAAGAATCAGCTGGGCATAAGAAATTTTGCCGTTTATCAACAAAGAGTAATTAACAGTCGTAATAGCTTATTGCTTAAAAGTTGATTTCTATAAAGTCTTGTTCGAGTGACTTTTTTTTTACACGGTGGTCACCACTTATCAAGGCCCGGAAGCCACTCAGGGATAAGGGTTATTGCAAGTACAGTACGTTTGTGTGGAGATTTGATGAAGTGTTTACTTAAGGGGCGGTTCATTAGGAATTTGTTAACGTTGAACTTGAAGATATCCAAGTTGTAGTCAGGTTGGAAGCAGGCAGACGGAGCAGAGTTCCACAGGCGTGCAGTTCTAAGAAAAATCGCATTCAAAAAATCCTGTTGTATGGATATATGGAAAAAAAGGTACGGAATTAATGGTAGACAGAAGACATGTCCATCTTCGTAAACACATGGTGATGTGCTCAGATTGTGAAATTCGATATATATAAAAAAGATATATACTAGTTACTGAGAACAATGTCATTGCTAGTTTGTTCCACCGACGGACAATCCTTAGAAAAAGTATTTGCTCATGCTAATTATGTTAAAGGAGTGATTAAGAAAATAAATCTATTTTCAAGGGTTATAGCTAGACGAGTGTTTTGTTGTAAAACTTGTACAAAAAGTACCATTCAAATAACGAGAGAATAGAGGAAGAAATACAACATCTCATGTCAGGAAGTAGAAAGGAATGAAACCGTATCGTTTACGCGATTTCGTAGTTTGTTTTGTAGTCTGTTCATGCAAGAATGTAGGATATGACAATATATTCGCGGACAAAACAAATAATGTTCTATAAGTTATTTTGCTAGAACAACTAGAAAATGAAGATAATAGTACAAATGATTATTGTCTAAAAATGTTTAGTGAGTTATGAAGTGATATTGTACATTAAACTGACCTATTCTAGATAGAAAGAAATTTATAAAAAAACAAAACTGAGATTATTTTTTTAAATCAATTTTCACTCCAAAACAAGGCACATGGCCACTTTGAAGTAGGGGACAACTATGGGGGACGTAAGTTAAAGGGAGATGAGTAGCTAGATGTATGTTCACATTACACTTGAACTTCTGCATGTCAGTACAGTTGGGAAAGCAAAATCCCAGAAGGGAGTTCCAAAGTCTTGCAGTTCATGAAGAAATTATTGGAGTAGAAGGTTTTCTTACACCTAGGGATCTCTACTATGAAGGGGTGGGATTTAGCTGCGTGTCGGGTTTGTCGGGGTATTCACGTCGAGGGGGTACAAGTGCTTGTAGTTTGTCAGAGCATTCACCATTAAAGTACTTGTAGAACAGGCAGAGTGATGCAACATTTCGTCAATCGGATAGAGACTGAAGTCTAGATGAGAGTTCAGGACCTATAAGGTTGGCGACTATCTATTAAACCCTGCCAGGGAGTGAGAGACAAGTAGCAGATGCAGCAGCAAAACTGTGACAACAGTACTCCGTACATGGGCGAATAGTGGCCTTAGAGAGGTACAGGATACTTTCAGGCGTAAATAGTTTTCTAGCACGGTGGAGAGAATCCACCTTCTTGGCAGCAGTTTTTGCAATGCTCTCAATGTATCTATTCCAGTGCATATTCACTGTAAACGTTAGGCCAAGGAGTTTAAAGGAATTACTTTCGAGTAATGTGTTCTTGGCCATTGCTCTTGGTGATAGAGAAGGTTTCTTATAATTATTGAAGGAAAAAAGCTTAGTCCTGGCAGCATTGAATGTGACTATCTATTTTTGTACCCCATTCCACTACAGAGTTGATGTCACCCTCTAGTGTGTCTGCCATTTCCTTAGATATATATTCATTTGTTTTCTTTTCGTGCCTATTATAGGGAGTGATGTCATCAGCAAATATACCCGTCTCAGAAAAAATTTTTTCAGGGAGGTAATTTATGAATATCAAGAATGATAAACGTCAAAGGGTAGACCTCTGAGGCACACCCACATTTATATCATATTGTTTAGATGTACGTCCGTCAAAGACAACCTGGATTTTTCTCTAACTTAAGAAGGATGAAACCTATTTTTTTTTAGAAATCTTTAGCAAATAATGTATTCAGGGTTGTTCAGCAATATTCAAGGAATTTATATTAATATAACCTTTATTAACATGCACCAAAAATATTTGACATAAACTAAACCAAATACTTTTATTTAAGCTGACGACGAAGTTGATAAATCTAGTGACAGAGAAATCTATTAGGAAATTAGAAGAGGGTAAGAAATCATTAAGCAGTAGTTTAATTACTTGCATAAAAATAAAAAAAAATTGGATTAATGGTGTATTTGGTAAGAGAAATATTTAAAAAGAAGGTACTTTTTGTTGCCACCATGTTTTTAAAATAATTACCTCAGCTGGATTTATTACCCTCAAAGTCCACACGTCAACACAAACAACAACGGCCAAGTTAGTGTCAAAACCTCTTTTATAGTGAACGCCACGCAGTACTTCAATATTTCAGAACACGCTTAATATTTTTGAAAGTTTTGAAAAGTTCCGAGACTTTTAGATTATTCTAAACCTTTCCTATTTTTTTTTGTTATCGGTTTTCATAAGCTGGCGACGAAGTTGATAAACCTAGTGACAGAGAAATGTATTAGGGAAATTAGAAAGTGTGAGTCATCTGGTATCAAGTTGCAAGGTTTTATTTAGGGTATATTTACTATACATCGAGACATGATGGAGTATCTAAGTAATCCCCTAAACCATCTGTAAAATGTCAAACATCCAATGTAGCAGCAAATTCTGTAAACATCACCCTGAAAGAACAGTTGGAAATTACTTATATAGCATACATTACGACCATGTAATCCCTACAGCAACCTACATTGAAAATGCTGCCGTGAAACCTGACATAGTTATATGGAAGAAGTTAGAAAAAGTTGCAACCTAGGTTGAAGTGAGTGTCCCTAATGATGGAAGCCTAAACAGAGCTGAAAAGGAGAAACAGACCAAATATCAAGGTCTCATGTCTGATATGAAAACAAACTGGAATCTAAGGGGGATATATCAATCATATCAGTTAATATAGATGTCACGGTGCTTATGAAGAAGAACCGGAAGTCTTCCCTAACTAATATATCTGGTAAACCAAGTGCAAAAGAGATCCAGTAATTGCACTTAAGGGAACAACGATGATATCAAAAAGAGCTATCGGTTGGTTTCAATAAAAAAGCAGGGCAATGTTGGCAGCTGATTTGGCTGCCCCA
Organism: Euprymna scolopes; assembly: GCF_053919585.1. Classification (NCBI taxonomy): domain Eukaryota; kingdom Metazoa; phylum Mollusca; class Cephalopoda; order Sepiida; family Sepiolidae; genus Euprymna; species Euprymna scolopes. The sequence continues at coordinate 167,842,848 of NC_136489.1, read as the reverse complement.
TATCCGGTGTTACGATCCTCAAAGGAAGAAAATTAAAACAAAAAAAAATGATTTAAAGCATCGGAATTAAAAAGAAACCGTTAAAACTACCTTACACTATTATAATCGTTATCCCACTTTCAGCGCAACTTAACAACTAAAAATCATAAACAAATTAATGTGTTCTTTTAAGTGTCTTTATTATTAACTCTATCTCCTTGACAATCATTTCATTGTTAGACATTGTCAGAACTATTTCTTTAGGCGCCCATCTACTTTTTATTTAACGCTGTGATTGAACATACATATTACAACAAGGTTAAGTCTTCTTGTTAAGGAAGAAAATTAAAACAAAAAAAGAATTAGACGAGGATCAG
>NC_136489.1:167727492-167837492 GCF_053919585.1 Euprymna scolopes | reverse complement strand
CCGTAGATGGTCGTTTCATCAGCATAGATGTCAACGAATGATTTAAGTATGTGTTTAGGGAGGTCATTGATGTAGATCAGGAAGAGAGTTGGGCCCAGGATTGATCCTTGAGGGACTCCAGCATTTATATTGCAGGTCTCTTATTTTCGTCCATCGACCACTACTCTTATGAGCCTATCGGAGAGAAATGATTTAATGATTGAGAAAACATTTCCAGTTATACCATAGCTGGAAATTTTTAGAGATATTTCGCCCTTTCTTTTATATTTCGTTTCTATTAAATTAGAAAATAACGTTTTCTGGCGACACTAAAATATGTTAAAACATGGAAAGCATTTTTATAGTATATTAAACTTCATACCAGTAACAAATGCCGTCGAGCTACCTATCTATTTTCATTCATAATTTATTAGAAAAAATTATTGAAAGAGCGAACTTTCATGCTAGCCACACCTGGAAGAACACCATCGGTTGATGGCAGTGAACAATCTCTGATTATATATATATATATATATATATATATATATATATATATATATATATGTACAAGGTGACCCCCCAAAAAAACAGAGAAAGTATATCTAGAACATATGCTGTAGAACGGAGAAAAAAAGGCCAAAGGCCTTAGTGTTTTGATGTGATGTTTTGAATATAATAAACTACTTATGACCAAAGTTTCATTTCATTCAGACAAAACACTAAGAAAGAGGGCCTTATTGGAATTGGGCCCGTTTTTTGGGTCACCCTATATATATATATCTATATATATATATATATAATATATATATATATAAAGTGAAAGTGTCTGCCTGTCTGTGCATCGTATCTATATGTCTGTGTGTGTACATTTCCCTACGCAATAACTCTGTCAATTTTAAGTCTACAGACTCGAAATTTGATATACATTGTACTGAGATTGGGGAACATCGATATGATCCGTTTTCGGCCAGAAATTTGGCGATTAAGAGGCTAAAGTTCAACGACTTGACCTTTGAGAACTCTACCAAACCCCTCCGACAATTTGGAGGCTAAAAACTTGAAATTTTAGATATAGGTTCATTGGACAAGGATCTAACTTAATAACTTAAGTTGAGCCAAAAACTATAAATTTTAAGGGATCATAATAGGGGTCAAAGTTATAAAACTCTGACCTCTGCGGTCTATACTAAATCTTTGAAGTTCGACCTTTCAGACGACAAATATAAAAAAATTGGCTAAAAACATTAATATCTTCGCCTTTAACTAGGCACTTTTCTACAGGGTGGGTCGCTTTTTCGCGGATATTTTTGCAAGTCATCCTCTCCTTTCGATTTTCTAGCCTTAATTTTATCATAAGTGACTTCCGGCTTGGCGCTGGTCGTAACATAAAATACGTCATGTTTTTCCCCGTTCTTTTCCTCCTTCACGGTACGGATTCGAGCCTGCCTTCCTACTACCATATTTTTTTTTTTGCTCAACAGACACATCCAAACACCCGGGCAAATCTAAACTTCCAGACATTTTAGATGAGATTCATTTTACGAAGATTTATTTCTAATACTCGTGATCCTCTCAAAACTTCAGGAGAATTACCGATTCCATAAAGAGGAAATCGTAATCCACCGGCAAAAGTTGGAAGTTATGCCATAGTTCTAGTTCTTCATAAGCTGTTTTATCTTATTTTAGAAACTAGTAGAATTCCTTTTAATTTCACGAAAGTATAATTAGTTATTTGGTTGAGGAAATGATGACAGGTCCGAATGTAAAATCTGGAGACTTGTAACACTTTATTATAATCTTTGGAAACAGATTCAAAGTGATCTTTATTTCTGCTTCCCCGATTCCATGAGCGGCCTATCCATCTGGTACGAGGTCAGTCGAACATATTTGTTACTCTTATACAATTGGGTGAAAACTCAATCGAATTTGATAAACCATTATACGGCATTTTTACTAATTGTACAAAAGTGCTCTATAGTATTAAATTAGACAAATTTTGGTCAATTTAAAACAAAACCTCTCCCACGACAAACTACCTTAATCTTCTAAAATCACTTCACGACAGATCACAGGCTTTTATACTAACTAACATTGAGGTTGGCCGCTCCGTTAACATTTAAAAAAGAGAAATGCTTTCAGCAATAATGATGTTATGCCTTAGACAGAATAGACTTGCCAAGGCGGTTTTTCTATACGTGAACCTATCCTTTCCAATCTTATCCACGCCGACGATATCGCTCTTCCTAATGATACCATAGATATTAAAGTGTTGTTAATGTATTAGTAAAGAATGCTAAGGAGATTAGAATAGAAAAACCTAGAGAAAACAGATTGTATGTCAACATGTGATGTGACAGTCCCAAGCAGCGGTAGACCTCCCCGTTTGGAAGAGGTTTAGACTACCGAAACTATGGAGAATGCAACTACGCTTGCGTTATTTGTTAAGCATTATTGTATGTCCGGGCAACGGCGGTCGACCTTGCTGAAATCAAGAGGGTAGTTATGAATTTTATTATTTTCTTATGAAACCGACATGTGAGCCTGATTGTTTGGTGGAAGTGAAAATTTGATGTAATTTTGAGAACATAAGGAGATATTATTTCGTTTATGAGGCCATCATCGTGAGAACTACAATTAAAAGCGTTCGCAGATCGCATACACACACGCAGGGAATCTGGCAATTGGTTAAGAGAAAACCTTACCCTACCCCGATACCTCGGTACATAAGCGAATCCCCGCGCCAAAGTCAGTCAGTTCAAGCTGAGTTATGAGCGAATCCAATCCTAATCGAAGAGTCGTCGCCGCCACCCTTTCTCTAGCCGTCCATCCATCGCTACCACCAAAACTGAGCGTAATTAAATCTAATTGGGACTCAAGAGTGTTTTTTGAAAAATGAACAACTGAACGATTGCATATAAGTGTATATCATATTTTGTATATCTAACTTGAATTAACCAAATAGAATTAAGATATCTGAGTCTGTCTTTCTTTTGCGTGCATGAAAATCTATTCACTTCCAGCATATGAACCCGAAGGTGAAATCGACACTGACCGACTCTACGCGAGATGCTGCTGCCCCGAGAGAACATACTGAGAATTCCCTATGAAGGACAGTCACGACGTATATGTGACAAGGAGATCCACATTAGGGATCGCTGAAAGTTCACATTTGGTGACCTGTGACCAGAACCTTTCACATACATCTAAATCACCTAAACACGACCATTCACAGAAACAAAAACCCAAACAAGTCAGGTAATTCATTAAATTTCGGGCATAAACTGACTTTCTTTACGAGATGACATTTAAACACAAACAGTTGAACTAGACGTCTTTTCAAAAGAAAAAAAAACAAATAAAAAAACAACACAGTTATAACATCGAAAAAAAGGTGCTGATAACTTTTAAAGTAAAAGTTTAATTTACGCTCTGCAATTAGTTTTATATTGCGTTGATTTTATCAGATGAACTAAACAACTATCCAATCGCATTGACGTGTTCCAAAATCACGTAATTACGAGACATCGCCTGAGCGAAAAAAATAACCCACCTCCGTCAAACTGCTCCCCCATCCCTCTATATTATGAAATCAAAAGTAAAACACTTTAAGTTTTTAATTATGTCAAACGATCAACCATAGGCCTTTCAAATTTATGCTTTGAGTGTATGTTAGAAGGCAAACTAGACAGAGGAAAACCAAGGGGAAGGTGGAAAAATGTTTTTGATTGAACATATCTCAACAGTTGGGTATCCATCAACCAACCTACCCTGGATCGGAAGGAATGGCGAAAATAAGTCACGTGGGTTCGCAATCTGCACCAAACAGAAGATGCAACTCATGAATACATAATAATAATAATAATAATAATAATAATAATAATAATAATAATAATAATAATAATAATTATTATTATTATTATTATTATTATTATTATTATTATTATTATTGGCTCACATGGAGCTTTCACAAAAGTCATCAAAGATCTGATTCGAAACCTATGGTGCTCTCTGGAAGCCGAGTGACAACAAGTCTTCCCAGACGTCTATCTCACTCCGCTCTTTCGATAGCATTTGCAAATGAATTTGCGTCATCGAAACATCCTCTCACTATTGATTTCTCGCTGGCAGATTGTAATAATAATAAAAATAATAATAATAATAATAATAATAATTATTATTATTATTATTATTATTATTATTATTATTATTATTCCATCATATTCCCTTTAGATGTTTTTAGTTTGATTTTTTCTAACATTAGGTCAATTACTTTGACTTTCGACACTAAAACTGGATTAACAATATCGCCGTTACTAACAGGCAAACATTTTGCAAAATTGCAAAATGAATTTTCTTGTCAATCTGATTAAGCCATTTATGGTGGCTTTTTGTCATGGTTCCTAGTGTTTTCAATAACAATGGCACTCACCTTGACTTTCTTACAGTTCGAGATGCTGGGATTGTATTTTTATTGTTTCGTAGCAGTCTCAACTTTTTGTTGTTTTTATTATTTATGTATTATTTTTTAGTATCAATATTTCATTATTATCGTCATCGTCACCATGCTTATTATTATTATTATTATTATTATTATTATTATTATTATTATTATTATTAATGTTGTTGTTATTATTATTGTTGTTGTTATTTTTATTATTATCATTGTTGTTGTTGTTGTTGATGATGATTTTGTAACATCTGATACTCTTTTCGTGCCAATTTGTAGTCAGTGGAAAAAAACTACATTGAATAGAAAAGTAAAATAAACAAATAAAATATGTGGTTATACGTCAATTTGATTAATTCATGTATTATTTGTGCAGGATCAATTTAGTACCATCAGGAGACATATATTCCGGTTATTCATAGTATATAGAACTCCCTCAGTCTTTGACAGACTATGGTTACCCACGAAGGAGGTCCTGCGTGTGAAAGTCTTATTGGAAGGAGGTGCGCAATATCCAACCACACCTCTCCTGAATCGACATTGTTAAATACCAGTTGCAAGTGAAGTGCACAAGACGACTAGAAACAAATGCCGAGATAAGCGGAGAGCACATACAGAGCCTAGAATTCCCAAATGGTCACCCATCTGGTACTAACCAGACCCAACGTTGCTTAATTTCGGTGATCTGACGATAACCGCTGTGTCAAGGCGATTATGCCGTATAATACGTGTCAACGCGATTATGCCGTTCATATTAAGTGGCATTATTTGCTAACACCCCTAGGGTAGACACACAATAGCAAGCATTATTTCACGTAGAATCTGAATATACTAATAACGATTAAGCGTGGTAAAAGTTTCATCATAGAAACGCAGTTGCGGAAGGACTATTAGACACCACATATAGTGATTGTAAAGATTTTGCCAAATTGAAAATATAAAGGAATTATAATACTAGTTAGAATTATATAGATATTATCTGAATCTGTAGGAGATTCAGTATTAAACTGATTCAAACCATCATGTGGATCAAAACGTTTTCCTTCAACCAGCCGTGAACAATTTTGCTGGTGTGCGATGGTGCCCATCTTGTTGGAAGACAGAATTGAACTTTTTGACAGCGCTCCTGATCCAGGAACGCAGTTTTGTCTCGGAGACATGTTTAGAGTCACAATCGGTAAGCCGGTATTCACTGGGGAACCACACTGGGGGTATTTTCTACTCATCTGAAGAAACAACTCCAAACCTCATAACTGACCCCAGATATTTTGTCGTGGATATATTACGTACTTCAGAGACATCTTGACCGATCGACACTACTCTGTGATTCTGTTTATTCACGACAGGTTCAACGGTGAAGGTATTTTTCGTCCGAAAAATGATGAGTCGGTTTCCATGGGTGTTGATGTTGTGGAGAAGCTTTTTATTGCGTTCGAGGCGTTTTTTTTTTTATCCCCGCCAAATTTTTCTTATCATTTTCAATAGCTTTCCATCTTTTACTTTAACAGCCCTCCTGACAGTGGACACTTAGATCCCCTTCATATTAGCGATATGTGCCATTTTAAGAGTTGAATTGTTCTCGGACGTTTTTTCGATCGTATTGGTCTCAAAACTCAGGGTCTTTCATTTGCGGGGGCGACCTTGGGGGTTTTCTACATTGGCTATACGGTATGCAACTCTCTGAACCGTCATACGACTCACATAAAGAAGAATACCCGAAGACAAAAAATGTTTATCGTAATACTAGAATGCAGGTTATTTTCACTCACACGTCAATACTTCCTTTATCTGTGCCTAAACCTAAACATAGATTCCATGAACAAAGTTTCTTTCTTAGAACTGCAGGACTGTGGAACACTGTCTCTTTTCCAGCTTTCCATCTGACTACAACATGGTTGTCTTTAAGTCTAACATGAACACATTCTTAATTAATCCCATTTACCAAATTTTCACTGCTAATGATTACAACATTTTTCTATTGACCACTGTACACTCATTAACACTAATCCTCGAGTGGCTTCCGATCCTTGCTTAGTGGTGATTTCTTTGTATAAAAATATAAAACTGCGCCATACCACGTGTGAGTAAGGAGAGTACTTAGGAGGGAGGAAAAGAAAGAAGTTACCAAATAGGAATTATGAGCACTTTCTCATAATTAAGGCGACAGACCATTGTATGGGACTCTACGCAGGGTTAAATATGCTGTTTTTAGCAAAAACGATATTACGTGCTTAATTGTAATGTCGGAAATAGTAATATATCCAAAAAATTATGAAAATCCATTGAATAGATCAACGTATGTTTTTAGTAAAAAAAAAAAAGTCTACCGAAATCTGGTAGAAACAGGATCAATCAAATTTCCCCCAGTGTATAAGGATCATGCGAGGCTATCGAAGCAGAAAATGAAACATAACGTGTATTTTATAGTAAATACAAGATTGGATTACTTTTGTTTCCAATCGCGTGTTCCTCTCGCCTAACTGCCAGATGCGACCATATCGCAATAAGTGAAAACGATGAGATATATAATTTGCACATTTGGGAACGGTGCTTTAAAGCAAGGTTTTATCGTAACAAAATTGCGAGTTACGAAAACACGCTGAGGAGAAGCCCGAACTATAAATCACTGAGGAAACTCTAAAGGTCGCAGTTGAAGGCGAATCATAATAGACGTTAGAAAGTCTGCTGCAGTTGCCATTGTATCGATTTTAGTTTATTTAAGAGCAATTCCCAAAGACGGCATACCATCTAAAGATAAACGAGCACTTCTATTTTAATAAAGCCAAAACGAGAAATCAGATTAATGTGGACATGTGAAATTCTATTTAATAATAATACATGCAATAGGTCAGCAAAAGAGTCATACTCAAGATGAAGATGTTCATAAATTAAATTAGTTCCTGTTTTTTTTAGATATATTTAATAAACGATTTTTCTGCTCATTTATTGCGTGTTTCTAAGCGACCTTTGTTTGCCACTATTTCTTTTATAATTTGTAGAAGACATTGCTCGTCCTTTAATGCTAGTATTCACATTGTCATTATTATTTCATTTAATTCTTAGTTATTTCTTTTGTAATATCGTTGATATATTATTTCTGTTTATTGGTACTTTCCGTTTTCACCTTGTAGACCACCAGTCTATTCGTATCTGCTTCTTTCTGTGTCTTACTGTAGTTCCCTTTTCCATTACAGTAGAACTCCAGTAGGATATGTCAGAAAAGGTAGTAATAAAATAAAGTATATATATATATATATATATATATATATATATATATATAACACATATATATAATCAAATAACATTATAAATAACACCGTAAGACGGGGCAAATACCGTAAACAGGGGCCAGAAAACATCTTAATCTGAACAAAAACCGTATCGTTGGGCTACTGAATACCGGAGTTCTACTGTTTTTATTTCGAATTTTTCTATTTATAGTTAATTGGTGGGTGCTTTCGTACAAAAATTAACAAGCTGTATTCTATTACAATTTCATAGGTAAAATGTCATATTTTCTTGCGTTTCTGTGGTTTAATTTAGTTCTTTATATTTAATATAATAGCATCTTTTAATTTAAGTAACAACACTGCCCACTGTATATAATACATAATAGGCACTGTGATATAAAACAGAGAACCAGTTAAACAGTTCTGACACGAATAATAGTTTGCCAATTAATTGGTAAGATCTTCTGATGCTACGATGTTTGCATTGCACAAACATCTTTTTGTATCGCCAGTAGTGAATTTGACAGATACATACAATCGTATCGATCAGACGAAACATCTAGATACACACATCATTTTTTTTCTCTGAATGTTATACTTGAGTCCACACCGTTTTAAGTTTCATATTTAGGATACTGTGCTGTTTATCTATACAGTAATAGAATGGTGTTTGTGTTATTTATATTGTGTGTTACGCTTACATTCGAGTGACTGTCGTTTAATTCATCTGGACTTCTTTTTCTTGTAATAAATAATCTTACCAAGAAGTCTACATAAGTTTTGGTTTTGATTTAAATCATAGCGGATGGCACTCCAGTAATGTATTTTTTTAATGATCGTACCAATAATTCTTCATAAGTTTTGGTCTCGGTTTCGATCATAGCTGATGGAACTGCAGTAATTTTTTTTATAATCATAACAAGAAGTCTTCACTAGTTTTGTTTTCGGTTTCGATTATAGCTAATGGCACTGAAGACATTAATTTTGTATGAATAATTTTACCAAGAATTCTTCATGTTTTTGTTTCAGTTTCGATTATAGCTGATGGCGCTTACGCCATCCATTGTTTATAAATAATTTTACCAAGCATTTTTAACGAGTTTTGGTTTCAGTTTCGATTTTAGCTTATGACACTCAAGTCATTTTTTATGAATTATTTTATCAAGAATTCTTCACACGTTTTGGTTTCGGTTTTGATAATGACACTCAACTCATTTATTTTTATAAATAATATTTCCAAGAAATTTTCATAAGTATTGGTTTCGGTTTCGTTTATAGCTGACTGCACTCAAGATATTTTTTTGTAAATATAAATTTTATAAATGTTATTTATAATTTTTTTATAAATATTCTTTTATAAATATATAAATAATAAAGATTTTTCCATAAGTTGTGGTTCCGCCTTTTATTATAGCTGATTGTACTCAGGTAATTATTTTTCATAAATAATATATTACCAAAAATTCGTCGAAAGTTTGGTTGTCGGTTTCTAAAGTATTTTCCTTTTTTATACAGTGGTCACCACTTATCAAGGTCCGGAAGCAACTCAGGGATTAGGGCTATTGCAAGTACAGTACGTTAGTTTGGAGATTTGATGAAGTGTTTACTTAAGGGGGCGGTTCATTAGGAATTTGTTGACGCTAGACTTGAAGACATCCAAGTTGTAGTCAGATGGGAAGCAGCCAGACGGAACAGCGTTCCACAGGCGTGCAGTTCTAAGAAAGAAGCTTTGTTCATGGAATCAACGTTCTGATTTAGGCACATATAAAGAGTGGGGAAAATTGTTCACATTGGATTCAGCTAGACGGGTGTTTTTGTGAAAGATTGACAAGGGGGACCAGAGATTGGAGTTCAGAAAAGCACATGCCATGATCTATAACACTTAACATTTTTTTATAAATGATTTTATCAAGATTTTTTCACAAGGTTTTATTCGGTTCCAATTATAGCTGATGACACTCCAATAGTGATTGTCGTTTAATTGTTATTGACCAAAAATTCTTCATAGGTTTTGCTTTCGGTTTCGATCTATCTGATGAAACTCAAACTGATATTGATGATACAATAAATAGTTTTATTAAGAATTCAGCGTAAATTTCGATTTCGATTATAGCGGATGACACAAGTTATATACATACAACCATATGTTTTTATAAATTTTAGTATTGGTTTCGATTCAAGCTGATGCACACAAGTCAATTTGATATATACATATATTGTTTTATTTTTTAAATCGCAATTTTATACTATACGAAAATCAATAGAACGTTAACTCTATGATATACGAAATCTGCAAAGATTGAAATAATATATTTAATGTACATTACAACAAGGCCTCTCTGCTAGCTTTGATAAATACTTTTGAAGTTTTTACAAAAGGGCTACAATAATTGCAAAGCGTCTCCATTAACGAGGAACATTCACAAAATGCCAACATCAATATATTACATACAGAAAAGTTCGCTGTAGAATTTTTACACCCCCGCACTAGTCTATACGAAACTAGGACACTTAAGCTACCACATTGCAGTATAAATCTGAAAGTTTTATATTGCTTGAAAATGTATATTTTGTCAATGTTATAACAAAATGTTACGTAAACTTTAAGAGTAAACTGATGAACAACTTATTTATCACTACAGATATATAGTGTATTATATATGTTTCTGGTTATGTGCTATAGATCATGTAATGTGTTATAGATCATGAAATGTGTTGTAGATCATGTAATGTGTTATAGATCATATAAAGTGTTATAGATCATGTAATGTGTTACAGATCATGTAATGTGTTATAGATCATGTAATGCTTTCTTGGTCATGAAATGTGTTATTGATCATGAAATGTGTTATAGATCATTTAATGTATAATAGATCATGTAATGTGTTATTGATCATGTAATGTGTTATAGATCATTTAATGTGTTATAGATCATGTTAAGTTATATAGATCACGTTAAGTGTTATATTTCATGTTATGTGTTACAGATGATGTAATGTGTTATAGATTATGTTATTTGTTATAGATTATGTTATGTGTAATATATCATGTAATGTGTTATTGATCATGAAATGTGTAATAAATCGTGTAATGTGTTATAGATCATGTGATGTGTTATAGATCATGTAATGTGTTACAGATCATGTAGTGTGTTATAGATCATGTAATGTGTTATTGGTCATGAAATGTGTTATATATCATGAAATGTGTTATAGATCAACGATGTTTTATAGATCATGTAATGTGTTATAGATCATGTAATGTGTTATTGCTCATTAAATGTGTTATATATCATGTAATGTGTTATTGATCATGAAATATGTCACATATCATGAAATGTGTTATAGATCATGCAATGTGTTATAGATCATGAAATGTCTAATAGATCATGTAATGTGTTATAGGTCATGTAATGTGTTATTGATCATTAATGTGTTATAGATCATGAAATGTCTTATAGATAGTGTAATGTTATAGATCATGTAATGTGGTATAAATCATGTAATGCGTTATTGATCATGAAATGTGTTATTGATCATCGAAGTGTTATATATCATGTTATGTGTTATTTGTCATGAAATGTGGTATAGATCATGTAATGTGTTATTGATCATGAAATGTGTCATGTATCATGTAATGTGTTATAGATCATGTGATGTGTTATAGATCATGTAATGTGTTATAGTGCATGAAATGTGTTATACATCATGTAATGTGTTATAGATCAGTTAATGTGTTATTGATCATGAAATGTGTTATAGATCATGAAATGTGTTATAGATCATGTAATATGTTATAGACTATGCTATGTGTTATTGATCATGAAATGTGCTATAGACTATGTAATGTGTTATTGATCATGAAATGTGTTATAGATCATGTAATGTGTTATACATCATATTACGTGTCATAGATCATGTAATGTGTTGTTGATCATGAAATGTATTACAGATCATGTTATGTGTTATAGATCATGTAATGTGTTATAGATCATGTAATGTGTTATTGATAATGCAATGTGTTATGTATCATGAAATGTGTTATATATCATGAAATGTGTTATAGATCATGAAATGTGTTATAGATCATGAAATGTGTTATGGACTATGTAATGCTGTATTGATCATGAAATATGTTATAGATCATATTATGTTATAGTTGATGTAGTGTGTTAGAGATCCTTTAATGTTTTATAGATCATGTAATGTGTTATCGATCATGAAATGTGTCATTGATCATGTAATGTGCTATATATTAGGTAATGTGATAATGATTATGTAATGTGCTATAGATTATGTAATGTGGTATAGATTATTCAATGTGTTATAGATCATATAGATCATGTAATGTGTTATAGATCATGAGATGTATTATAGATCATGTAATGTGCTATATATTATGTAATGTGGTATATATCATCTATTGTCGTATAGATCATCTATTGTGTTATAGATCACGCAATGTTGTATAGATCATGTTATGTGGTATAGATCATGCCACTAAAAACAAATCAGTTTCTATTAAAAACTTTTTTTAATTTTACCATGATGAAAATTTTTTATTAAATATGAAAAATTTGCATTCCTTTCTAAAATATTTTGCACTTTCTATTAGAAAAATGCTATCTCGAGTTTATTTATAATTGTGTCAGTCTAGAGTAAACTATGTAAGTAAGGAAAACTAGTGGTTTAATATGGGAATTTTTTTACACTTATTAGGTTTTATTCTCATAAACAATCTTTAAGGATCTTCTGGGAACACAAATGTGGATGAATTTCTTGGTTAATTTGCATAATCTAAGTACGCTCATAGCAATTTCTTTGAGAAAAACGTATACGTGCTACACGGTGCTTTCTTTGACATTTTTCTATATATGAAACTGTTTTTATCTCATTTTCACCCCAAAGAAGGTAAAGTGCAACTTTGATGTAGGGATCTACTATCGGTGACATAAGTTGAAGAGATACTATGTAGGGACTTGAGAAGCGAGATATCTGTTCACATTACACTTGAACTTCTGAATGTCAGTACAGTTGGAAAAGCAGGAACTCGGAATTGATTTCCAAAATCTAGCAGTTCTTGGGGAAATATTACAGTTGAAATCGTTCTTAAATCTAAGGATCTCCACTATGTAAGGGTGGGATTTTGCTGCTTGTCAGGTTTGTCAGGTGTATTTATGTCGAGGGGAACAAGGGCTTGTAGCTCGTCAGGGCATTCATCATTAAAATATTTGTAGAACAGGTAGAGGAATGCAACATTACGTCGATGGTGCAGAGATTTGAAGCTGAGATGACATTTCAGAACCTATCAGATTGGTGAATCTCTTCTGAACTCTGTCCTAGAGCGAGAGACTACTACCAGATTCACCATACCAAATGTGACAACAGTACGCCATACATAGGCGAATGGTGACCTATAAGAGATACAGGATACTTTCAGGCGTAAGTAGCTTTCTAGCAGGGTAGAAGGAGACCACCTTCTTCGCAGCAGCCCTGGCAGTGCTCTCAATGTATCCATTCCAATGCATGTTTCCTGTAAACGTTAGGCCGAGGAGTTTAAAAGAAGTACTTTCAGGTAATATGCTCTTGGCAATTGCTATTAGTGGTTGAGAACGTTTCTTGTAGTTATTGAAGGTAGCAAGCTTTGTCTTGTCAACATTGAATGTGACCATCCATTTTTGCCCCCATTCAATCACATATTGGAGGTCTTTTCTAGTTTTCCTTTGCCATTTCCTTAGATATGTGCGCATTTGTTTTCCCCTCGTGCCTCTTATAGGTCGTGGTTTCTATCAGCATAAGCAAAAGGATTTATACATCAATTGAATATTATAGTTGTAGTGTTTCACTACGTTTCGGTCAACCAAATCTCTGGCCTTCTTCAGATTCGACAACAGTTCGCAAATATGAATACACAGATTATGAAGTCTTATCTACAAAGGAGTTTAAAAAGAAAATAAATAAATACCCTCAGTATACAACGTTTTTTTTAAAACAATTTCTAGTTTAGCGTTGTGGGAATGTTGTCTGTTGCATATATATCTCATTACGAACGCCTCTTCGTCTGTATCTATGTATTTAATCGTAATCTAGTGAATGTGACTATATATCTGCAATAAAGTTCACCTATTTGCTGTTATCTTGGTCTTCGTCTCTGGTAGCTGCAATAGGGAACTGCATAACAAGTTGGAGGTTTCCTTTAATTAATTAATGCTTGTTTTATTATTCTTGGTCTTAGCCTTTCCACATATGTTTTGTTGGCTGACTTAACTCTTTTTTGCGCTTTTTTTCCGACGCAGTTTTGCGCTAATAGCGACGTATCTCTTTCATCCAAAATCGGAAACCAGACTGACTTCCATGTGAGAAAAGCATATCTTCCTTCTTTCTTTCCACGTTCTCTTTAACATAGCCTGTATGAACTGTTCCATGTGCTATCGTTGACCCCGAATATAGAGTTTTATATACGTCAGTCTTAACTCTTGTTCTCTTTTTACACTAACCAATCTTCACAGAAAAATCACAATATTCGAAGCGCCGGCGTTACCCAAGCAGGTTACATATTAGATTCAGCCTTAGGTTTTTTGCACATTTACTCATTCCCTGTTAACTACACCCATTCGATACATACACGAGACGTTTACGTAGTAATGCATTCTATGCTTTTATCCACCTGAATAGATCAGGGCGAATTGCAAATGATATTGCTCTCATGAAGGAATTTAGGCATTTATAATATACAAGTGTCATATCTCTGTTATCTATTTTTATAGAGTAAAACTATAAGAAATAAACAAATCAGCTCATGTCATGGACGTGCTTCAGAAGAAGAGAGCTACTATTAAATTTCTACAGGAAAAAAAAACATCAAAATTCATCAGATGTGAGTGACAAAAAGGGCTCCAGATTTTACGCTCGATGCAATAGAAGGCTGCAAAAGTGCATTGACAATAGTTGAGATTATGAGAAAAATTAGTGTTACATAAGAAGGGCTAGCCCCTTTCTCATGAAAGTAAGAAGGCAAACTAGATAAGTGGAAATGACATTAGGAAATATAAGAATCGAACCCTATAGGCAAGTATTAAAAGATAATGGATAAATAGAAATCCTAGGAATGCAGTCTATTGTTAATTCTTTTAGTCTATTGTTAATTCTTTTAGTCTATTGTTAATTTTTTGGAAATAATTCGATATTAAATATGTCAGTTAAAAGAATTGACAATGCGACTCTATAGATAATGATGAAAAATAGGTTAGATATTGAACAATTAACATTGGGAATTCTTTGTTTGCAAAAGTGTGTTTGGACAGATATATCTAAAATCCATGTGAAAATTTAGTCACGTTGGTTAACAGCACAATTCTGACGTCATGAACAAAATAGATTCTCAATATATTGAAATGGGATTGGAAGTTAGAGAGGAATCAGACAATCACAGTCACAGACGAGAGTCGAATAGCGACTCAGTGGAGCTGATTCCCTTTAAGGCTAAGAGAAAGGGGAGAGGAGACCATTTAGTCAAAAGGCTTGAATCCCTGACACCATCAATCGGCCGGCTTATGAATAAAAGAATCACTATCTAATATGTTGTAACTTTTTGTCTTTGTGTCGTCATTTTACCAACTGGAAAATTAAATTTGTTTTGATTATCATCTTTAATGAACTTTGTATAATTCCCTCGAAGTATTAAGTGCCTTACCCTTTACATTTCAGTAATGTCTGTGTTAACAAGAACTGTATAAATGTCTCAGCTCTGTAATATTAATATGGAGCCCCCAAGAATCGTCACAGTCGTCGTGTGATGCAAATGTTACTCCCTCAGTATTGTCATTATCATCTCTGTTCTTTTTGTTTTTAGTCCCCGTTATAAGTGTCACCGATATGAACCCCCTGTAGCAGAACATTAGCTCCGTAACGCAGAAAGTGGTTTGTTCTTATAGCACAAGTCTAATTTACGAAGCTCGTTATTCTTTTGTTCGTGCTGTCGAGTTAATTTTTGTTGTCTTTCTTCACTCGTGAAGTAACATACACGAATAACAAACGTTTTATTTAAAAACCTTTAATATTACATTAATATTATTGCATCTAGAAATCCATCCTTCTTACATACTGTTTTATTTCTCTAAAGTATTCTTAGCTGTTATGTGGATAGTACAGCCGAGATATAAGAAATGCCTTGAATATTTGAACGATATCACATATTCATGGATATGTGTTCTAATAATATATTGTTTTTGATAAGTAGATAAATATTTATAATTTTGATACTCATGTAAATATATTTTTTTGGAAATTGAGCTTTATTTAATTTTCAGGTTATATTGTAACTCCATTGCAGTATCGAAATGTTACAATTAAAACTAAGAGTAGAAGAAAGTATAAGATCACTAAAATATTGTTTATTTTAAAACACGGGTTTTTATTACTATACATATAGCTTCGAAAAGTTGTCAAAAAATATACATCAAATAAATGCTATCAAAGACCAGATAGGTTACTTTTCGACCTAACTGGGCGATTTTCAGTGTTTTCATTTAATGTAACATGTTTATTCAACTCTAAAAACGCACAGTGTTTTTCGATGTATTAGACAATTAAAAATGGCGCCCGACTCTCTTTTAAACACGGTCAGTTTGGGAAAAGGAGTTAAAATAAATAAATAAAACTATACAAAATACTGTTAGAAAGTCGCTCAATATATATTACCGTGACATAGGCTGATATATATTCGGTGTTTTTTACAGTATTTTGTATAGTTTTAATTTTTATTTTTAACTCCCGTTTCCCAAACTAACCAGGTTAAAAAGAGAGTCGGGCGCCATTTTTAATTTTCGAATACACTGTGTATTTTTCTAGCTGAATACATCTCTAAACTCTGTGTGCTTTTCGAGCTGAATAAACATATTACCTTAAATAAAATACCACTAAAATTTATCCAGTTAGGTAGAAAAACAACTTATATTGCCTTTGATAACATTTATTTGTTATATATTTGTGTTTTGACAACTTTTTCGAATCGATGTGTATAGTAATACAAACCCAACATTTCATTTTATTTCATCAAGTAGTTTTTTTTGTTTTTTTTTTAACACCGGAAAAAAAAACATTTTTTTTGTAGATTTCGGTGTGCTATAAACGAATCTGAAAACCGTTTCCGTTGCAAAAAAATAGTTTTCATGATATGAAGAAATTACTTTTTCGAAAAGTGGGTGATCAATTTTTCATCTAAATTTAACTTAAAATGAACACTCACTTTCTGGCCATCTGAGAGAGGGAGCATTTTTTGCGTGTTTATTGGCTAAAAAGTTTTTTTTTAAATTTCTTTTGCATTGTATTAACCCCTGAACTCTGGGACTATTTTTCATTTCACAGCCTATCCTTCGTTTACGCTACGCGCGAGCATAAACGAAGGTTGTTAAATGTGCACTCGTGTACCCAAACTGCCTTGTCACTGTGTAGTATTGGCAAAAAATTAAAATTAGACGAAAAACAAGTAGATTTCCAAATATTATTATATATAGTAATACAAACCCGAGACCGCTATGAATATCTCGACAAATTTTTATATCTTAAATCGAGAATCGCTTATCTACAACAATTCGTGATTTATGAGATCACTGTAAGAGTTATGGGCTGAGTAATTATCGGTATAGAACGTTATGATAGGCACCTCTTTCTCCCATCGAGTTCTCCATCCTGTGTCTTTATCAGATAAAATCATTGAGACTTTGTCGAAGCTATTTTTTATTCTTTCCGTCGTTAACGTCTTTAGTAGATCATTTATCGAAGGGAAAAATGTTGCTGATAAGGAATAGTCAGGATGGACGATGTCTAAGTTATAGTTTATTGGAATTCACCTTTAATATTATTTTAAAGATAACTTAAAAATCGATTATGAAGATATATTTTAACCTAATCTCTCCTAAATATTTCAGATAATTCTCAAAATTGAGTTTTCTCACAAATGTAAGGATGAAACACTAGTGTCTGTAGGTATTTAATAATTATTATAGAAAATGATTATGTCAGCCTCTTTAAGAAACTCGTTTCTTATCGATGAGTACTTTACAGTTGAAATAAAGTCGGTCACTACAGGTCGCATACGGTAATCAAATATGTAGAATGTTTTTACTGGGTTTTTTAACTGGGTAAAATGTTGCTTAAAGGTCAAAATTAAGCATTAGTACGCTAGAGGTCATCGGATTTTTATCCGTTTGTCAACTATTTCATGAATGCGCATGCATTATCTTTTATGTTAAGAATAAATAGGTTTTGAACACTTTTTTTTAATCCCGTGAAGCTTGGCTAATGGCTATAAGACTTAACTGTCTTTAGGGTTTGGTTTGAATCTCAGCTCAAGTATTTATTTTTATTTACAAGATGTGAAATGCTAGAAAGAATAACATAATACTCGCATGCACATGCCTCAGCTTCTTTATATTTTTTACTTTATCTTTAAAAATAAATTTAATGTTACCTATAATATTTTTGTTTATAAAAAAATAAAAGAAAATATGCATTAATTAAAATATGAAAAAGTATCTATACTTTACAACCATGCAACGCCAGGCGGTCTTCTCTTTACAAATAAATTAGGATATCATTATTATTTTACCTAATGATCCTTATTGCGAGCTATTTTATTATTATCAATTTTAAACAAATTTTTTTAATCAGTCATTTTTTCATAACATTCCACTTGTATAATTTGGAAAACATACATCACGATTTTACACCAGAACACTAGACTAAACATTATTTTATATATAAAGAAATAATACCTCAGTGTAATTGCATTATTATTGAGTAAACTTTTCTGATAACATTACTTAATATTATTTCGCGTTCACACGTGTAACTAGACGTGTTAATGTTGATAATTAATTCGCTGCGAATTAAACATAGATTGAAAAATGATTAGAAAGAATTCCGCCATATTTTCTTTTTCATGTATTATAAAGTCTCATATAACGAGTCTAAGTAGTGGGCCCAAACATCCACAAAATAGAAACATCGATAAATAGTCTAACTGAATTATGTGTATCTATATAAATATGGTTGGTGCTGTAAAAATGGGATAGACCTAATGAGAGGCTCCGCGAGAAACTCAGAGAGACACGAGATTGAGAGTCGCCGACCACTCAGCCAACACCTTCTCCAGGGAGCGTCGAGACATGGCGATACCAATGGATGCTATGTAAATATTTTTATATACTTTATCGCTTTCAATATATGTGTTTTAATTTATTTCTGTGTTGTAGTTATTTATTCCATGTGTTCAGTCGAACCTCAACTGATAATTAATTCGCTTCGAATTAAACATAGATTAAAAATTGATTAGTCATTTTTTTGCAATATTTTCGCTGTAATGTATAACAAAGTTTCATACATCGATAAATAGTCGAATTGAAGTATGCGTATTCATATATTTTGCAAGATAAAATAGGATTTATATAGATAATACAATAATTTTAAGCTGAAATAAATAATGAGTAATGACAGCTCCGTTTAAATGTCTTTTTAACTTAGTTTATTTAATTTCTTTTATCTAATTTTTGTAACAGAGCGCGTATGGGCGCGTGTGAAAATATCCGCAGTAGCTGAAGGGTAATTGCTGCATAGAAAACATATTAGCAGCAGCAGCCGTTAAAGAACGTATGTAAATTAGCAAGTGCTCGAGAGGATAAACAAAGTAAACCGGGGAAGATGGACGTGTAAACACGAGCAAATGACGGGAATACAGAGTATTTAAAAGAGGAAATGTGTTTGCGAAAGATATTTGGAAATATAATGACGTGCGTTGTATTGAAGTCACCCGAATAATGATAAAGGAATTTTATTTAAAAAATGCCGAGTTGGATTTTTTATTTCCTATTTATGTTTGATTTGTTTGTATTTTTTGTGGCTGTATCAGACAGTGTGTGGGTCCAATGTTGTATCATGGTGAACCATATCACCGTACAGTGATATGTACTTGTGATGAACGGTTTATCATTATCTGTGTGCACGTCACTAAATGTCTATGGTGGTTCTTCACTATCTGAACCCTTAGTTATCTTGTTGCATTTGTTTGTGTTCCAATGCTAGGATCGTCTAAATGTTCCTATGCGGGTGTGTGTTTGTGTGTGTGTGTGTGTATGTGTGTGTGTGTGTGATACTTACATTTTCAACATACCTTGTTTTCATGCATCTTTAATCTTGGTCCATCTTTAATTCCTCTTGTGCTTGGAAGAAAGGCTGGAACCTGCTTGAACGAATATGCATTCACTCCAAAAACACTATATTTAGTTTTTATTCAATTTCAAGGTGTCGATCGCAGAAGAATGAAATGTGAATATATTTGATGTAGTGGTTAATTCTAGGTCTCCATTCTAAGACATTTCAGCTCCCTCCCTGATGAAGAGAGACACAGCCTGTTAAGCCCTCCGCCCTGCTCAACGTCCAAATTCCAACTCCAATTTATTCTGCAGCTAACAGGATTACGTAATAACATACACGTAGTTACGTCAGCTGATCAGATGCATCCAGTGATTTCTCTATGATATTGTTTTATTATATCTTTACAGTTTTTTTATAAACATTCTTCATAGTCACTATGGTTCATCTTAGTAGTTTGATAGATAGATAGATCGAGATTTTTTTTTTATTATTACATTTTAACCCCAAACAAGGCAAATTGCCACTTTGGTGTAAGGGGCTACTATCAGGGGCAACAACTACTGGGGTACCATGTAGGGATTTGGGCAGCAAGGTGTCGGTTCACGTTACACTTGAACTTCTGCACGTCAGTACTGTTGGGGAAGCAGTGACCTGGAATGGAATTCCAGAGTCTAGCGGTTCTGGGGAAGAAACTATTGGAGTAAAAAGATCTTTTACATCTAGGGATCTCTACAGTGTGGGGGTGGGATTTAGCAGCCTGTCGGGTTTGTCGAGGGTGCTCACGTCGTGGGGGCACAAGTAATTGCAGTTCGTCAGAGCATTCACCACTTAAATACTTGTAGAAAAGGCAGAGGGATGCAACATTTCGTCGATGGGACAGAGGCTGAAGCTTAGATGCCGGTTCAGGGCCTATCAGGTTTGCGACTCTCTTTTGAACCTTGTCAAGGAGCGAGAGACTAGTAGCAGATGCACCAGCCCAGATGTGGCAGCAATACTCCATACATGGGCGAATGGTGGCCTTATAGAGGTACAGGATATATTTTTTGTGTACGATGTGTTCTCCTTGCGAGATTTTCTATTCCTGATTCTATCCTCAATGGTCTAATACTAAAATAGTTTTGTCTGTATCGTAGTTAGTTTTATTTTAACCTGGCGCTGAGTGTATTATTATGAAATAAAATACAACTTTGTTATATATGGATCGTGAAATTGAATTCACTAGCAAAAGAGCTAGTTAATTTGAATAATCTTTTAAACATTCATGTTAATAAATTCCATTTTAGTTTTTTTCGGATTTCTTATCGATGGGCGTGTAATTATATTCATGCAGATATTCTACATGATTTATACTTGTATAGTATTTGCAGAAAAATTGTTCTAGTAAATACAAAACTATTTCTATATCTATTTATGTATGCCTACATATATTTTTCTTTAAACAATTCTGCCTACCGAACTTCACTGTCACCTTTTGGTCTACAAATAGAAAACTTCATATAAAAGATATTTGAGCCCATACGGATCAGTATATTTGTGTGTTAGCCCGGGAAAACTGGTACAAAGGTGTGAAAATTAAAAAAGAAAACAATGAAATTTGCAAGATGACGGTCGAACGACGGCATTACGAATATGCATGCATAATATAGTATATATTGGTTCATATTTTAATTTGTTTTCATAGATTAGTAATTAACGGCAAAGAAAAAATGATTCGTAAGCTAAACGGTACGGTCTCGATTCTCAGTCGGGGAGCGCGAGTCATTTTTGTAAACGTTTTAATCATTCATATACATTTGGTTAAAAATTATATAATAATTAGGAAACTGCACCAATCAAAATATAATATTTAAGCGTACTTTGCGAGCGGGCAATGCTAGGCGCCCTGCTCTCTCTCTCTCTCTCTCTATATATATATATATATATATGTATATATATATATGTATATATATATATATATACCCTCGTGAGCACAAAAAATGGGCAAACAAATTGTATACATTTTATTGCACTAAAAGCTATATTGAACAAAGAACAATTGGACAAGGAAACTTAAACGAGACTAAAGCACAAAAAAAACATTTACTTTAATAAATGCTTAGGATGGAATCGCATTCCCTTTTGACTTCTGTAAAAGATCAATCCTTTTAGACATGCCCCCAACCAAACTGGAACACTGTAAAGAGGAGATGCTATTCCATTAGATTTGCACAGCTTCCCACAGTTTCTAATTGTTCGAAAAAGTTCTTCCAGCTAATGCACGAGATATTATGGACCAAATATTCTCGATTGGGTTTAAAGCGGGCCTTTGACCTGGCCAAAATATCACAGCAATTGAATTATCAGAAAACTATTTTTGTGACTTTAGCAGTGTATGCAGGGGCACTATCATGTTGAAAAATAATATTCTGGGATATTCCTATCTTCTGAATACTTGGTAACAGTCCTCTTTCAAATATTCGAATGTATTTCTTGACTTCTCACATCTAATAAGTTTCCCAGCATTGCAGTAAAAGTTCCCCATACCATTATCCGTCCATTCCCTTGTTTAACTGTCGTTTTCATACAACTTCTCGAAAATATTTATCCAGTTCTTCGATTGCGCCACTCAGGAGAATCGGGAGCATCACAATCAAGACAAAATCTTGATTCATCTTACCAGAAAGCATTCCTGAACCAGTCTGTATCTTTCTTGCCATAACACGAGAAAAATCTCTTGATGTTCTTCTTAAATATAAATTGCTTATTTGCAAACATTTTAGAAGAACACCGTATTTATTTCATTCGACTATATATTGTATAGCTAGAAAGAGAATTTCCAGCCCCTGTTTTGAATTTTTTGCTATGGTCAACATAAGTTTTCTTTCAATCCTTCAAAACAGTTAATTTAAGCCTGTAGTCGTCGTTCAAAGTGAATGAGCTAGGGCGACCACGTACAGATTTTCCTTTTACCAAGCATTCGACTTCGAACCTTTGATCACTGCAGAAAGAGATGTTTTCACATTTTCTTTGGTTAAAATATAACAAATCTGCTTGTAAGTCATTTTGGACTGCAATAATCCTGCAATTCGTTTTTCTTTATATCCTCGCCAAGATGCAGCCTTACCATTTTCAGAATTAATTTTTCCACGTATTATTATATTCTATAAAAATAATAAACTGCAAAATAGAAATTTTCAGTTAAAATTAATACAAATTAATGGAAAAATATTACCGAATCGATTTTCCTTCTTTCACTATTGGCCCATTCTTTTTGCTCATGTATATATATATATATATATATATATATGTGTGTGTGTGTGTGTGTATGTATATATATATGTATGTATGTATAGCTTAGTGAGTTAGAAGTAAAGAGTGAGTTCAATTCCATAAGAGGAGACTTATCGGGATAATTTACATCTCAAAAAGATTCATTAGAGCTTATATTGGAGACCAACAGGTATGGAAAATTTATTATTATAGCCTTTCAACTACCAATCGCACCCGCCCTATAACTTGCTCCGTTAACTCACTTCCGGACCTTCCCTCGACTCACTAAATTTAAACCCTGGTGTACGACGTCCCATGTAATCACTTTTGTTCAACCCAGCTTAGAATACATCCTTTCAACTTAAGTCATAATGATGAATACATCCTTTCACTTAAGTCATCATCATGAATACATACTTCCGCCTTAAGTAATCATCATGAATACATCCTTTCACCTTAAGTCATCATCATGAATACATCCTTTCACCTTAAGTCATAACCATGAATACATCTTTAACCTAAAGTCATCATCATGAATACATCCTTTAGCCTTAAGTCATCATCATGAATACATCCTTTAACCTAAAGTCATCATCATGAATACATCCGTTCGCCTTAAGTCATCATAATGAATACACACTTTCGCCCTAAGTCATCATAATGAATACATCCTTTCGCCTTAAGTCATCATCATGAAAACATTCTTTCGCCTTAAGTAATCATCATGAATATATCCTATCGCCTTAAATAATCATCATGAATACATCTTATCGCCTTAAGTCATCATAATGAATACATCCTTTCACCTAAAGTCATCATCATGGATACATCCGTTCGCATTAAGTAATCATCATGAGTACATCCATTCGCCTAAAGTCATCATCATGAATACATCCTTTCACCTTCAGTAATCATCATGAATACATCCTTTCACCTTAAGTCATCATCATGAATACATCCTTTCACCTTAAGTCATCATCATGAATACATCCTTTCACCTTAAGTCATCATCATGAATACATCCTTTCACCTTAAGTCATCATCATGAATACATCCTTTCACCTTAAGTCATCATCATGAATACATCCTTTCGCCTTAAGTCATCATCATGAATACATACTTTCGCGCAAAGTCATCAGAATGAATACATCTTTTTGCCTTAGTCATCATCATGAATACATCCTTCAACCTAAAGTAATCATCATGAATACATCCTATCGCTTTAAGTCATCATCATGAATACATCGTTTCGTCTTCAGTAATCATCTTGAATACATCATTTATCCTAAAGTCATCATCATGAATACATGATTTCGCCTTAAGTAATCATCATGAATACATCCATCCGCCTTAAGTCATCATCATAAATTTATCCCCTGGCCTTAAGTCTTCATCATTAATACATCCTTTCGCCTTAAGTCATCATCATGAATACATCCTTTATCCTTAAGACTTCATCATGAATACATCCTATCGCCTTAAGTCATCATCATGAATACATCCTATCGCCTTAAGTCATCATTATGAACAAATCCTTTCGCCTACAGTAATCATCATGAATATATCCGTTCACCTTAAGTCATCATCATAAATGTATCTTTTGGCCTTAAGACATCATCATGAATACATCCTTCCCCTTAAGATATCACCATGAATACATCCTTCATCCTTAAGTCATAATCATGAATACATCCTGTATCCTAAAGTCATCATAATGAATACATCCTCTCGCCTTAAGTCATCAGCATGAATACATCTTTTCCCATGAACTCATCAGCATGAATAGATCCTTTAACCTAGTCATCGTCATGAATACATCATTTCACCTTAAGTCATCATTATTAATACATCCTTTCACCTTAAGTCATCATCATGAATACATCTTTTCGCCTTAAGTCCTCATCATGAATACCTCCATCAGTTAAGATAAAAACGAAATGTAAGAAGCCCCCAGACGTACCCCTCCACCGTACTGTATACCGATACTCTATGGCTGACTGGGATAGCTTCCGTACATTCATATCTGATTTACCTCTGCACTCCATGTTTAAAAAGGATGTGTCCTCTATAGTATCAGATCTGACCGAATGGTTAATTGTAGGCATAGACCAATTCATACCATCTAAAAAATTTCAATAAAAACCTGACAGCCAGCCATGGTTCTCCCCAGAATGTGCTGCTGCTATCGCGCACAGAAATCACTTTTTCCATAGCTACCAACGTAAAAGATGCACTGAAACTAAAGCTGCTTTCAGGTCTGCCAGCAACAACTGTAAAATAGTAATAAAAATGCAAGAGAGCTATATGCCCAGTCTGTTAAATCCAAGGTAGCTGATCAGCGGCTTGGATCCCACCAGTTTTGGCAAATAACAAATAGGATCCTGAACAGAAGTGTGCGTTCTATACCAACCATTATCAATGGACCAGAGGTCATCTCGTCAGCGTATGACAAGGCCAAACTATTTGCAAAGAACTTTAGAGCTTACTCTACTCTATACGACGAAGGCCATCAACTTCCCATATTTCCTCCTATAACACAGAACAAGTTGGGTAACATACAAATATTTGTGCATGAAGTCGCCAAGCTAATCAAGAACCTAGATTCCAGTAAAGCAACTGGCCCTGATAGCATCCCAATTATAGTGTTAAAAAAGCTTCAACCAGAACTTGGTCCCATACTTACGAAACTATTTAAGCGCTACCTTAAGGAGAAGTGCTTTCCGACTACCTGGAATACCTCTTCAGTTTGCTCTATATTTAAGAATTCAGGTGATAAGTCATCTCCCTCTCAATACAGACCTATAAGTCTCCTGTGTGCTATGAGTAAGTTGCTGGAATCCATATTAAATAGAGAAATAGTCAACCACCTCAGCAGGAATAACCTTCTTAGTGACACACAATATGGTTTCCGCTCTGCAAGATCTACCGCCAATGTGCTGACGGTTATATCCCACAGGATAAGTGAATCTCTTGACAAAGGCTTTTTTTCTAGGGCAATTGCTCTTGACATATCAAAGGCCTTTAACAAGGTATGGCATAAGGGTCTACTTCACAAGATTTCCAGCTACGGTATAACGGGAAATGTGTTCTCAATCATTAAATCATTTCTCTCCGATAGGCTCATAAGAGTAGTGGTCGATGGACAAAAATCAGAGGCCTGCAATATAAATGCTGGAGTCCCCCAGGGGTCAATCCTGGGCCCAACTCTCTTCCTGATCTACATCAATGACCTCTCTAAACACATACTATAATCATTCGTTGACATCTATGCTGATGACACAACCATCTACGGCAACACATCAAAGGCTGTAAATGACAAAGTTCTCTCTGATTCTCTCTCCTCTGATCTCGAGCGCCTGGTTCAGTGGGGGAAGATGAGGCTGGTTACCTTTAATGCATCCAAAACCAAACTCCTGTCCGTACATCATCAACGCTCTGATCCCCAGCTGGCATCAATTGTGATGGATGGCTCTCGTCTGGGTGAGGCTCCGTATTTTGACAAGCTTCTGGGTTTGACCTTTATTCCTGATCTGAAATGGAACACGTACATCAAGTCTGTTGCCAAGGTCGCTAGAAAGATGGTGGGATCCTTCTACCGCTCCAGAAGATATCTCACTACTGATGAAATTCTCTATCTATATAAAAGCCAAGTACGTCCAAGGATGGAATACTGTTGCCATATCTGGGCAGGAGCTGCTAAAAACAGCCTATCCTGCCTTGACAGAGTACAAAATAGACTTCGTGGCTTAGTGGGGGATGCCCTTTTCTCTACCCTGCAACCTCTCTCCCACAGAATAGACGTTGCGAGCTTGTCCTTGTTTTATTGTTATTTCCATGGTAGATGCTCGTATGAACTCCAATCTCTGGTCCACCCTCGTCAATCTTTCACGAAAAACACCCGTCTAGCTGAATCCACTGTGAAAAATTTCCCCACTCTATATCTGTGCCTAAATCAAAACGCGGATTCCATGAACAAAGCTTCTTTCTTAGAACTGCACGCCTGTGGAACTCTGTTCCATTTGCCTGCTTCCCTCCGGACTACACCTTGGATGTCTTCAAGTCCAATGTTAACAAATTCCTAATGAACCGCCCCCTTAAGTAAACGCTTCAGCAAATCTCCTCACTAACTTAATTTACTTGCAATAACCCTTATCCCTGAGTGGCTTCCGGGCCTTGATAAGTGGTGATCACTGTGTAAAAAAAAAAAAAAGTTACCACCTATCCACACTATACCCCCTAAGCCTTAAAACATATACTACATACATTTAAGACTATGATGGAGACCCTTTACACTCTATATAATGCGCTCCTCTTTTATCTTAGAGTTCGATATAACTCCCCCCCCAACGTCATCTATAATTTTATTTACTTATTTCGATCCTGATGAATCCCACGCTAAACGTCACGTCCCCATTATGTTACCTTGCATCTTCTCTAATCTTTTGATGAGAAGCATTAGGTTCGAAATGCCTTGGCGTAAACGCTCCCATCTATTCCGCAACTAAATGTTTGTATACTCTTATTGAATAAATAGACTAATCTATATTTACCAATATATAGATTTTGTGTCTTCATTTTCCATCCCTATTGCTCTTATATATATATATATATATATATATATATATATATATATATATATATATATATATATATATATATATATATATATATATATAAGAGCAAATAGTTAATCGAACATGTTAAAAACACTGGGAAAAAAGTTAAACATCTATTTAATTTGGAAAGGAAACACTAAATAAGTGGATAGTCCTTAATCCGCGGAGTTTCGAAGTAATACTTCCTTCTCATCAGAGGTATGAATTAGCAAAATGCAGGATCGGATTTTGCATGCAAATGTATTTGATGAAACTGCAAGTAAGTCAAAGATCTTATTGATAACAAAAAGTGAAGCAGAGGGAATAAGGTGAAGAAAAAAGGTGATTTCACGTGAATTGATAGTCTGGTGAAAGATAAATGATCCAGTGACGGTAAAATCCATATATATATATATATATATATATATATATATATATATATATATATATATATATATATATTGATTGCTGGAGAGCTATTGGCTACACATTAGCAAACGTGTTTCAATGAGCCCCTAGACGGGAAAATCACCTCATCAGGCCAAAAACCATGGGTGGTTTTTGGCCTGATGAGGTGATTTTCCCTGCTAGGGGCTCATTGAAACACGTTTGCTAATGTGTAGCCAATAGCTCTCCAACAATCAATATATTGCTTTGTTTCATGCATTGAGCACTCTTTGGAATGACATATTGTGTTGTTGTTATGAATTACTGAAAAAATTCTACCAACAGTATAATAATAATATATATATATATATATATATATATATATATATATATATATATAGTCTTATTTGTAGTATTCCGAATTATAGTCGGGTTATCTAATTCAGTAATCGTTCATATACTAATAAATTTTAAGCCAAGAAGAGATGACTTAAACTGTAAGCTACAAAATTATCATATTTCATAAGTGAGCATTCATATATTGTTTATTGGACGTCTTCGTTTTTGTTAAAACAGTATATATATATATATACATATATATATATATATATATATATATATATATATATATATATATATATATATATTTATATATGTATTACTAGCTGTACCCGGCCAGGCGTTGCTGTGGCTCAGTTTGTTAAAATGGAACACATGTGAAAGTAGAGAAAAGTTTGATTCTTTTTTTCAAGAGAATGTACAAATTATTTTTTTAACAGATGTTAAGAAAATAAACAGAAAAATACTTCCATCATTAATTATGCAAAAAATAGATAAAATGTTTATTTAGTGTTTCAATATGCTTATAAATTACGATAAAACTTGCTGAGTATGCACTGTTTTACGGTTGTTGTAAAAATGGAACGGAAACTTAAATTTCGCTCCATTTTAATCTTTCTTAATTTTTTAATTGTGCCCCCCCAAACGAATATAATCAAAACAGTAACATTCAACAATTGTACTTTATGTATATAAAACACAAAATATTTATTAAAAAAATTTTTTTTTTTTTTTTAAAGTTAATAAATAATTCCATTTTTAAACGAAAAAGTCAGTTTACCTAACTTACTGTATTAATGCTATTTTTTAAGCAAGAAAAAAATGTAAATATCCAGATACGCTACTACAGAACACCGACCACTCTAATTTGTTTTTTTATAGGTAAGTGAGGTCGCTGACAACGAATCTGATAGTCAAACTTGGGGCAAATTTACCGTTTGCATGGTATTTTTCCCTGAACCCACGAACTTCTTTCCACCATTTTGCAGCTTCCGTTTATGCTACGCGTATGCATGCTGTAGCATAAACGACGGCTTCACCAAGCAAAGTACGTTGGGGGGAGGGGATTTTTTTTCCAGGACATAGAATTTTCTAATTTTCAAAAATACATTATAGCGCTTTTTGGGCGGAAAATTTAAAATTAGCTGAAAAAGAAATAAAATAAGAAAAGGAAAGCACACCAAGTTGGAGTAGGGGGTAATTTATCTGGTTTTTGTTTTACCTGGAACATCGAATTTTCAAATTTTCCGTAAGTAACGCACCGACATTTACCCATTAGAACACCATTTAACATTTTCCGAAGATTTTACTTTGTACATTGGGGGCGCGAGCGGGGGGGGGGGGCGGATGTGATTTTGGGGCGCGCAAACAAATTAGAGTGGTCGGTGTTCTGAGTAGCGTATCTGGATATTTACCAAAAATATTTAGGTTTGGCTATAAATTCCTAAACTCATTTCACCCTAAATAATTTTGGTGACTGAAATAGGAATCTAATTGAATCTTTAATTTCCTGAATATTATGCCAGAATTAATTTTTCTTCGAGTTATATCAAATACATTAATACGGATTTTAGGGGCTTTTTTCGTAATGTTACTGTAAAAATTATTTTTTATATTACAAATTACGATGCTTTAAAAAAAGCAAAAATAAATTCTTGCGTTTTTTATTTACAACTGAAAACCATAACTTTAGTAAAGGTATAAACAAAATAAAACATTTTCACTAAGAGTTAAGTAAAAATAATTAGTTCATTATATTCTGCGATCATTATTTGAAAAATACTGCAATTTTCATTAAAATTCGTTAATTTCCTGATTTTTGGTGAATTTTTAAGTAAAGGGAGGAGTCAAAATGTGTATACACTTTGAGCGTCGGCATTCATTATGCGACCACGTGTGGTTAATTTAAATTAAAGTTCAATCACATGGTTACATTATCAATAAGCATGTAATTTAAACCCATTGAAAATTTACCAATATTGTAAACACATTCTGTTTACATTAAGCCTGTGGTGTTTTTTTAGTGATGCAATGTTGGGGTTTTATTACTGTACACATAGATTCGAAAAAGTTGTCAAAAAACAAATATATAACAAATAAATGTTATCAAAGGCAAGATAAGTTACTTTTCTACCTAACTGGATATATTTTTCGTGTTTTTATTCAATGTAACATGTTTATTCAGCTCGAAAACCATACAGTGTTTACCGATGTATTGGAACATTCAAGATGGAGTCTGATTCTCTTTTTAACACGGTAAGTTTGGGAACAGATGTCATAAATAAAAAACCGGATAAAATACTGTTAAAAACTCACTCAATACATGTTACTGTTACATAGGTTGACATATAATCGGCGGGTTTTTAATAGTATTTTGTATAGTTTTTATTTTAACACCCTTATTAAAACTTACGGTGTTAAAGAGGGTGTGAGACGCCATCTTGAATTTTCAAATACATCGGTAAACACTGTATGTTTTTCGATCTGAATAAATATGTTACACTGAATAAAAACACGAAAAATATATCCAGTTTGGCAGAAAAGTTACTTGCCTTGCCTTTGATAACATTTATTTGTTATATATTTGTTTTTTGACAATTTTTTTCGAATCTATGTGTACAGTAATACAAACCCCTTCGAAGGTTGGAATGCCCACCCCACTAAAATGTACTTGGAAAAATCGATTTTATAGTGAGATTTAAGAATGGTTAGTCGAAAAAAAGGTGAAAAACAAAACAAATAATCAATAAATAATTGTTACCAAAGGCAATAAATGCTACTTTTTTTTTTTACTTATATGAATGAGTTTATTTTATGTTTTAAAGTATTTTCAATCGCTTTTCAGGTTTTCTTTATTTTTTAATAATCTAATGCGGGTGTGTGGGTGCCAAATATCTCCAGATTTTCTAGAATTCCCCGCTAGATTGCAAACGAAATCTCCAGATCTAGCAGGAAAACCGCTAAATTGTAACACTGGTCACGTGACAGGAAGCGGTAATAAATAATTGTCCCTAAACAAAAAATGGCCTCTCGGTACAAAGAAAGACACCTATTTATCATAGAAAAATTAAGTATAATGTTATAATTAAACAGAAATATATAAAAACATGGATATTATACCAAAACGTGGAAGTCATCCGTCCAGTGGTTTTTTAGACAATTTATTCCGAATGAACCAACATTTACATTTTTATATACATAGATTAACTCCAATTAGGTTCCATAAATTAGTGTTTATAACGTTTGAATATTAGTTATAATTTACTGAATAACATTTCATCTATTAATTAAAGCAAAACATAATTTATTAATGTATAACATTTTCTATTAGGAAAAAAAAAACATTACAAATACAAATATGGAAATGAACCTTTTTATGATGAGAAAATAAAGAGATCAAAAAATGAGCATCAACGATTTTTTTTACCTGAATGAAAAGTTGAAATAAAGTCGCTGTATACTTTACAGTCTATGTTTATTTAATGTATTAAGTATTGCACCTTCATTTGCTTGAGTATTGTCTTTAAAAATCAATATAAATGACATCTCGAATGAATTATTTACAATTGTTTAGTATATCATTCTGAAAGTAAGAAAAATGATAACATTACAACTTAATAAATAAGGTTGTTTGGTCGGTTGGTTGTTTTTGTTTTACGGATTATCAACCCTTTTCGGGTTATTTAATGCCGAATCCAAAAATTCTGAAGAAAATTTTTTTTAACAGAATATATTTGTTGTTTTCACGTCAATTTCTATTTAACCCATAGTTGGGACCCTAACAGGTACTACCACTCCGGATCAGAGTGGACCTGGGAGCAATGGTGATAAAAGGGTGGCTCCATACTCCCCAAAGTCCACAAGCTGGTGCCTCACCACTGGATATAGTTTAAGGTAATATCCAGGACCCCCATTGAGGGACTTTTACCCTCTACAGGGAGGCAGTCGGCGTATTCTAATGCCCCACCGACAGGGCCGAATAAATAAGGAGGGCTTGCAAATCTTAAGACATCGTTGTACGAGGTGCAATCAATAAGTTTCCAGAATTTTTTTCGTATCGGCGCTTTAATTGATTGTACACACATGAAACTCAAGTCTATTTCGAAGTAATCTTCTCCAGTTGAAACGCACTTGTTTTACTGTTCCTACAAATTCTGGAAAGCCCAACGAGATTCCTCTTGTGTGAACGTGTCATTGATCCTTTTAAATGTCCTTAATTGTCTCATAACAACAGTCTCTAAGGTTTTCTTTAAGTTAAGGGAATAAAATGAAAGTCATAGGCAATAATGGTTTGGAGTATAAGAAATTTGCAAAAAAAGTCTTGATTGCCATCTTGATCAAATAGACTGTCACAAGGATGGAGTTTTATGAGCACTCTATGGACAAACTTCGTGCAAATCTCCCGCATCTTCACTACCTTTTATTCACTATCATCAACTTGTGTAGTTTTTGTCTCTGTAGACACAGGATGGTCATTACCCATAGAAATTCTTTATTTGGCCAATCAACTATGGTGTTCTGACTTGCTTACTCCTCTCAACCTCTCATCATCTCTCACATACTCCCTGCCATCCTTGAAACGCATATGCGATTCAAAAACTGATGCTCGAGTCATGCAAGATTATCCAAAAGCAGTCTGATGCATTTCATACGTTTCTGTGGCATTTTTCTAAGATTACGAAAAGAATTTTACTAAATACCGTTCTTTTAATTCAGGGTCCCACACTTTTGCACCATGAGACATTCATATGACATAAACGAGTCTAAATGATCTACCGTCTACTGAAGATGCAAAACAATTTCGTTTAAATATATTGTAAATTATATATATATATATATATATAAAATATATTTTAGTCATCGACATACAGTCCTGTTTCGTTGTATCACAACTCATCAGTGCCGCTAGACTATCACCTATCCCAAGTCGAGGATCGAACCTAGAACCGTCGTGATGACAGTCGGCAGTTCTATCCCTCGACCACGGAAGCGGTGCTCGCAACTAATCTGTCCGAATGTCTATTTAAATAAACATCCGTCCGCCACTCGTAAAGTGCTCAAACGTTTGTTTGTAAACAAACCACGAGCTTCGCATTTTTCAGCCAAATAAAGTAGCGAGTGAGATTATTTACGATAGTGCTCTACCCAAAGAGGGGGGGCTATATAAAATATATTTTAGTCATGCTTATAATGTATATATATATATATATATATATATATACAGTATAAGCAGATGTACGTTGCATTATTGCATGAACCCATATTGCACGGGAGAGCTCTGTATATTTTCTTTCATTTCCTAACTCTGATGACTTACATTAGATGCAATAAGTCAGGGTGCATAGTTCGCACAGTAGCTGCTAATAGCCAGCTTCAAGCAGACTTATAGACATGTATCCACAAGTACATGTATTTGGTGACTTTAATGTCCACCACAAAAACGGCTTGGATTCTCTACTTACACAGATACAGCGGGCAGCACAACACATAGTTTTGCTATATCTCACTCCCTATCACAAATGGTTACGTTTCCAACCCGTTTCCCTGACCAGCAAGACCAACAAGCATCACTTCTAGATCTGTTTCTGATCACAGTTCCCGAGACTTGTACAACAAATGCTGACAGCCCACTCGGGAACGCTGACCATGCAGTGATAATGGTAGGAATCGCCCTAAATTCGAGACCCAAAACTGAAGAGCCAGTGCTCAAAACAACGAGATATTATAAAAAGTCTGACTGGGAAGCCATGAGAGATCTTATCAGAGATGCCCTCATGGGGAAATATTTTTCTCTTCCTGCTGATGGCAAATGAGACCACTGAATGGTTCAAAACAGCAATGGAAGCATATGTTCCCATGCGGAAATTTTATAGCAAGCATCACTCTCCCCAATGGTTTACTTCGATTTGCGCAACTGCCATTGCTCAAAGTCAGCATGCATACCGCAGATTTAACCGACATAAGTCCAGTTCAAACAAACAGAAGTATATAGAAGCTAGAAGTAACGTTAAGAAAGAAATAGCGACAGCCAAGAGAGAATTTACTGAAACCACTAAAAAACGCATCGAAGCACAAAAATTAGGAAATCATGACTTCTGGAAAATCTACAACAGTGTAGTAAATAATTGGCAATCAACAATTCCCCCGCTAACCAACAATGACGAGATTGTTTGCTCAGCAACCTACAAGTCTAATATGCTTGCCAGCCGGTTTGTCTCGAACTCCACACTTCACCCTTCCAACCACCCCCTGCCTGACTTTCCTTTGCGGACAGACGCCACGCTAGACGATTTAAAAATCACCCCTGCTCAGGTACATGCTATCATAAAAAATCTTGACACTTCAAAAGCATGTGGACCTGATCTCATCCAAGCTGTGCTATTAAAAAAGTGCTCAGCCGAAGTAGCTCCAGTTCTCTCAAAACTCTACAACAAATGCCTTAATGAATCATGTTTTCCGGGCTGTTGGAAAACTGCTTCTGTGGTACCAATATTCAAGAATTCTGGCGAAAGAACTGACCCATCAAATTATCGCTCCATTAGCCTCCTCCCACTTTTCGCCAAAATATTTGAGACCATAATTAACCATGCTCTAGTCCGGCACCTTACAGATGCTAAACTTTTGACTGACAAACAATATGGATTTAGACAAGCCCGTTCCACAGCTGACATCCTTACTGTAATCTCTGAACGTATACACCATTCACTGGACAAAGCGGGGGAGGGCAGGGGCGTGGCTCTAGATATATCTAAGGCTTTTGACAGGGTATGGCATGAGGGTCTCCTCAGGAAAATTAAATCATACGGTATCACTGGTAGAATACTTAACATCATTAAATCCTTCTTAGATAAGAGAAAAATCCAGGTTGTCCTCGACGGTCGAACATCTAAACAGTGTGATATAAATGCGGGAGTGCCTCAGGGGTCTATTCTTGGACCTCTATTGTTCCTGATATTTATTAATGACCTCCCCGACAAAACTGCCTCTGAGATGGGTATATATGCTGATGACACTCCACTCTATAACAGGCATGACAGGAAAACAAATGAACACATATCTAAAGAAATGGCAAAAACACTAGAGGATGGCCTCCAATCTGTAGTGGAATAGGGACATAAATGGATGGTCACATTCAATGCTGCCAAGACTAAACTGGTTTCCTTCAATAATTACAAGAAACCTTCTCTGTCACCAATATCAATGGCCAGTGATTTCCTGTCTGAGAGTACATCTATCAAACTGTTTGGCCTAACGTTCACAGGAAACATGAGCTGGAACAATTATATTGAAAACATTGCTAGGGCCGCTGCGAAAAAGGTAGGCTCTCCTACCGTGCCAGAAAACTACTGATACCTTAAAAGTATCCTGTACATCTATAAGGCCTCCATTCGCCCATGTATGGAGTATTGTTGTCACATTTGGGCTGGTGCATCTGCTACTAGTCTCTCGCTCATAGACAAGGTTAAAAAAGAGAGTCGCCAATCTGATAGACCCTGAACTGGCATCTAAGCTTCAGCCTTTGTCCCATCGACGAAACGTTGCATCCTTCTGCTTGTTCTACAAGTATTTTAATGGTGAATGCTCCGACGAACTGCAGACACTTGTGCCCCCACGACGTGAGCACCCTCGACAAACCCGACAGGCAGCTAAATCCCACCCCCACACAGTAGAAATCCCTAGATGTAAAAGATCTCTCTACTCCAGTAGTTTCTTCCCCAGAACCGCTAGACTCTGGAATTCCATTCCAGGTTCCTGCTTCCCTAACTATACTGACATGCAGAAGTTCAAGTGCAACGTGAACCGACATCTTGTTGCCCAAATCCGTACAGAGTGCCCCAGTAGTTGCTGGCCCTGATATTAGCACCCTACACCAAAGTGGCAATGTGCCTTGTTTGGGGTGAAAATGCAAAAAAAAAAAAAGATATTCATGAGTAATGGAGAAGCGGTATTTTGACTTAATGACTTTCATGTAGGAAAAGACTAACTCCCACGAATAAGTACACCCAAATAATGCAGTCAAGAAGGTAGGAGATTTACTGATGTCGGGATCCTCTGTGATTAAATTCCATCAATAAATGGCATCAACTGAATGTCGGTTTATAATGACAGAATCTCATCCCCCTCTCTCTAGAGGCGACCAAATTGCAATTTTCGATGCGAGTGAAGAAACCTTAGTATCTGTTCTTTAGAATGGGCAGCGCGAGTATGTAGAGATTAATTTGAGCAAAGTAATGTCCAACTTTGACGGACAATTATCAATTTGTTTTATTTGGCGTGCACGCTCAATCTGCGCACACGGCTGCTCTTATGTCTCCAGTTCCGCCGCGAGGGTGTAAATTTTAGCCAGCGCTTTTTACAATAACATGCGATCTATTCACAAAGTCTTTGCGATCGACCGGTCGATCGGCATCGACTTTTCGGGCACCTCTACTTAAATTGTCTCTTCGTCCATATCGCATTTTTGAAATTCACCAGCTGTGACAATCAGGCTTTAGTAAGGTGTATTTTAATTCCTGCTGTGTTTGTTCCCTTGACCTTGAAATCATTAAAAAATTGTCAGTCATCTCGTAAGATGTATAACAATAACATACTTAATTTTCAATAGTCTACGACAATCTCAAATTCTCGTACAAAAATGTATCGAAAACTTAGTTAAATCTACTCGTAGTTGGATAACAATCAATATGCTTAACGTTATTTCTAACAAAACATCGGTGGGATAATGTCGAAGTTTAATAGATTTTTTGACTATTAATATACAACAGTTTAACCCGGATATAAGATACCCAAATATAAGAATAACGGATGTAAGAGAGATTTTGTCTCTTCTCAAATTAGAGCCTGTGTTAATATACAGGGTAACCCGGATATAAGAACCACGGATATAAGTGTTACCCGGATATTTGTGAGATGAAGGGAACGGAGATGAAGTCTATTATATTCGGGTTACACTGTATATGAGAAAATCATGCGTTAGTCTCAGAAAGGGGAACCTGATATTTAAGAAATCGACTGAGATAAAAATAAACCAGCAATGGATAAAATGTAAAAGTGTATAATTCATTTAATGATGCATGTGAGAACTGTTTATTATTCTGTTCAGCTCAAATTGAATATTACACAGCTTAAGGCAAAAATTATGGAGCACAAATGAAAAATCGAAATCATGATTCAAACGTTAAAAATATTAGAGTAGAACTTAATAAATTCATTTTGACAAAAATCAATTTCATTTTATTTTCATACCAGTTTTTGTTTCCGTTTTGGAACAATCTTAACCAATTTGTTGCAGTTTATATTTCCTTTAATCAATTTGTTGAAGTTTCTATTTTCTTTTAACCAATTTGTTGAAGTTTCTATTTCCTTTAATCAATTTGTTGAAGTTTATATTACCTTTAATCAATTTGTTGAAGTGCCTATTTTTTTCAACAAATGTGTTGCAGGTTCTATGTACTTTAACGAAATTATTGCAGTTTCTATTTCTTTAACCAACGTGTTGCAGTTTCTATTTTCTTTAAACACTTTGTTGTAGTTTCTATTTTCGTTAACGGATTTGTTTTCAATTTATTGCAGTTTCTATTTCATTTAACCAATTTGTTGCAGTTTCTATTTCATTTAACCAATTTGTTGCAGTTTCTATTTCATTTAACCAATTTGTTGCAGTTTCTATTTCATTTAACCAATTTGTTGCAATTTCTATTTCATTTAACCAATTTGTTGCAGTTTCTATTTCATTTAACCAATTTGTTGCAGTTTCTATTTTCTTTTTACGAAGTGGTTGCAGTTTATATTTCATTTAACCAATTTGTTGCAATTTCTATTTTCTTTTTACGAAGTGGTTGCAGTTTCTATTTCATTTAACCAATTTGTTGCAGTTTCTATTTCATTTAACCAATTTGTTGCAGTTTCTATTTCATTTAACCAATTTGTTGCAGTTTCTATTTCATTTAACCAATTTGTTGCAGTTTCTATTTCTTTTAACCAATTTGTTGCAGTATTTCTTTTCTTTTTATCCAATTTGTTGCAGTTTCCTATTCTATTTCTTTTAACCGATGTGTTGCAGATTCTATTTCTTTCCACTCTTCATTTTATTCTTTTTCTGATGAACATTTTTTGCATTCTCATTCTTTTTCCTATGTTATAATGTTCTGGAACAGTAAAAATATTTTCGTTATTTATCTATATGTTTACACCATACAATTGATGAAAAAGTGTCGCATAAAACGTGAAAAATGTATATCAGTAATCGTATCTGATGATCTTATTGGTCGCAGGTGTAAAACTCAAGTTTAGAAGTGAGAGAGTAAAATGTATCCATTATATATACATTAAAAAAAGAAATGGAAGGAATGTTGATCTATCGATGTAGCTATATATCTATTTATATATCTGTTTGTCATAATTTTTATCTATATTTGTATCTATCGGTATATCTATCTAGCTATCTCGATCTATCTATTTATCTTACTGGCGAAGTAAATCAGAGGTCAGATGTGACGCTATGTTTTGATAAATTTGTTAAAAACATGTAGAGTTGTAAACTGCACAAGTTTTACCGGAAGGGATCTGACAAGCTAATCAAAAGTACGGGTCTGTCTGCCACGTGTTCTGTTTAGCTGGTCTGAGGGCGTCAAAGGAAGAAAGTGAACTGAGACGCATAGCAACTAACCACCCAAGTAAAGGTTGTAGATCACTCCTTTGCTATGTCAACTAGCTGGGAGAAATAAAAGAATATTTATATATAAAAATACACAGCTTCTTGATCTGTCTTAAAACGTTTTTGTTTACGGAGAATCCTTCTCCCCAAGATTGGCTGTAGAACATGTTAGAGAAACGACAGCAAGACAACAGGTATGTCGTCAAATGTATGTTTATGTAATTATGTCTGACATACATGCACGCATCAATTACTAGACAAAATTAGCACGAAACGTAAATCGATTGTAAGTTATAACATGGTTCAGATACTGAAGAACCCCACAATATACATTTAGTTACATAATCACAGTCGCACACTCACAGGGCATATGTATTAACCATTTTATCATGTAATATAAGGCTGTTTAGTGACTACACAACACCTGATGGGACCACAAAGTTTAGATCGAATTTAGGTATGAGGATTTAAGAGGCCACTTTCTCACTGTAACCGCTTTTTTCTCAAAACAACCTAGTGAATCTCTTCACGTATGTCATCCAGCATTGTTTTGTTGGAAGATTGACGAACTTGGAATGTTACTAAATAATTTTATCAAAAAGTTTTCGTAAACTTGGTTCAGAATATTAGTATAGATTTTGGAATACATTCTATCCTTTCATGTGTACAACATTCCAGTTCTTGAGGAAGCCATGCAACCCCAAACCATTACGCTCCCTCCTCTACATTTGACAGTTGGAACTACATAATCAGGACGAAGTGCCTCTCTTTTCCTACAGTAAACATAAACCGCTCCAGGGGCATGAAAAACATGATGAAAAAAAATTGTTACAATTTTTTAATAAAGATTATGGATGTGTATTCACATGTAAATTTCAATTGTTTCTTCCAAAGTTTAGAAAATAGAAGATGTTAACTTCCTTAAAATTTACTTTCGTCAGACCAAACAATTTTTCCAATCATAAGGTGTCCGATTTTCAATTTTTTTTTTTGCAAATTCCAGTTGTCGTTTCTTGTTAGTGTGAGACTTGTTCTTTGCTTTCAACCCTTTCAAACCCACATCTTATAACTTTCTTCTCGCTGTTTGAGCTAATATGTTTTTTTTTGCATCGACTCTAAGTTCGGCAGGAAGCTCTGAATATCTTTTCTTCTTTCTGCATGGGATGCTCTCTTCGAACACCTTTCTTTCCTGGCGGTTGTAGACTCTTTGCGGCGTTG
The DNA here is from genome assembly GCF_053919585.1 of Euprymna scolopes. Lineage (NCBI taxonomy): Eukaryota > Metazoa > Mollusca > Cephalopoda > Sepiida > Sepiolidae > Euprymna > Euprymna scolopes. The sequence goes on along the minus strand of NC_136489.1, from coordinate 167,797,239 downwards.
TCCTTTTCTGTTTTTTAAGAAGTTGATTTTCTTGTATATGTTATCGTTGTTTGAACTCCCTTTCTGAAACATCCCATCTTCATGATAATTTCAACTTGAGAATATCCTTCACGAGATAAAGCAACAATCTGTGCGATTTTAATCTCTAAAAACTGCTTCTTTGGGGGCATTATTAATTACATCTACTATAATAGCACTGGCAGGAATCTAATATTACTATAAAAAATAAGAAGCAACCTTTAGTACGACAATGTATCATTTTGAGTATTGGAATCAATTTAGCATGAAAGTTAGCTAAAATGCTTGAGAGAGGCTTTAAAAATAAAACACATGCTGTGACCAGATGTGTGAGGTCCCGACAGACCGCCGACTCCCAACGTCGTGTGTCGTGAATTTTTCGTTCGACTATTCTTCTTATGGCTGGATTGTCATTTTCTCGCTGGCGACTGCCGATGGAAATACTTGTGAGTTCACAAAGTAGAAATATTAAAAAATAAAACAAGCACGAAAAACACAACGCCAATGTTTAAAATATATTTGACGGTTGGACTTGGGAGTGTGTGTGTTGACTTCCCGTTCTATCAATGTTGACTTTGTCTGTCTATCGCAATTCAGCTCTATCTCTGTTTCGCAGTCAACTCTAAACACTGCCCAACCGTTGTCGTTATCAGCTCTGATCCGTCGCAACCGGCAGCTCGATGTCAACTATTTTCTCTGCGTTGGTATCTGAAGTAACCCCCACCCCGGCTACCGGAGGCTGCCGTTCTCTGTTTGATCTGTAGGCTTCTATTGTCATTGTCAAATCTAAAACGCTCGATCTAAAAACACCTACAGATCCATTGTTTCCTACTTCCTATTTTATTGTATATTTGTATGACTCTTCCTATCTATTGCTCCCCTTCAGCACTTAGTGACTCATAGGTCACCTTCATAGTATCACAATGCAACAATCTACTGTAAAATATTTTATATTTACTCGCAATTGTTTTTGTACAATTCTTCTGTACGTTCTGCAAGATCTACCGCAGATGTGCTAACGGTTATATCTCATAGGATTAGTGAATCTCTCGACAAAGGCTACCTTTCTAGGGCAATTGCACTTGACATATAAAAAACCTTCGACAAGGTATGGCATAAAGGCCTACTTCACAAGATTTCCAGCTGCGGTATAACTGGAAATGTTTTCTCAATCATTAAATCATTTCTCTCTAATAGGCTCATAATAGTAGTGGTCGATGGACAAAAATCAGAGGCATGCAGTATTAATGCTGGAGTCCCTCAGGGGTACATCCTGGGTCCAACTCTCTTCCTGATCTACATCAATGATCTCCCTAAACACATACTTAAATCATTCGTTGTCATCTATGCTGATGATACGACGATCTACGGCAACACATCAAAGGCTGTAAATGACAAAGTGCTCTCTGATTCCCTCTCCTCTGATCTCGAGCGTGTAGTTCAGCGGGGGAAGAGGTGGATGGTCACTTTTAATGCATCTAAAACCAAGCTCCTATCTTTACACCATCAACGCCCTGATCCCCATTTGGCATCAATTGTAATGGATGGTGTTCGCCTAGGAGAAGCTCAATGTTCTGACAAGCTTCTGGGCTTGACCTTTACTCCTGATCTGAAATGGAACACGTACATAAAGTCTGTTACCAGGGTCGCTGGAAAGATGGTGGGTTCCTTCTACCACTCCGGAAGATATCTCACTACTGATGCGATTCTCTATCTATATAAAAGCCAAGTATGTCCAAGGATGGAATACTGCTGCCATATCTGGGCAGGAGCTGCTAAAAACAACCTATCCTGCCTTGACAGAGTACAAAATAGACTTCGTGGCTTAGTGGAGGATGCCCTTTTCTCTTCCCTGCAACCTCTCTCCCACAGAAGAGACGTTGCGAGCCTGTCTTTGTTTTATCGTTATTTCTATGGCAAGTTCTCGTCTGAGCTCCAATCTCTGCCCCCTCGCCAATCTTTTACGAAAAATACCCGTCTAGCTGAAGCCACTGTCAAAACTTTCCCCCACTCTATATCTGTGCCTAAATCAAAACGTAGATTCCATGAACACAGCTTCTTTCTTGGAACAGCACGCCAGTGGAACTCTGTACCGTCTGCCTGTTTCCCACCTGACTACAACTTGGATGTCTTCAAATCCAACGTAAACAAATTCCTGATGAACCGCCCCCTTAAGTAGACAATTTATGAAATCTCAACACTAACGTAGAACGTACTGTACATGCAATAACCCTTATCCCTGGGTGGCTTTCGGGCCTTGATAAGTGGTGACCTCCTTGTAAAAAAAAATTGAATGCATACGTTTAAATTATCTCAATTTTTATAGGTGCTTGATAATTTTTCCTTCTGCCGTATATTATTTTGATTGAAATAATTTCGAGTTGAGTAATTTGTTTATTTATATGCGGACTGTTATTTTCATCTTCATAACCTTTGTTGCTTCGCCACGTTTCCACCTGGAATATCTACGTTCCAGGTGAGCATTATCCAAGGATAGCAGTTTCAATTCTACCCAAAGTAGGCCAGAGGATTATATGGCCAACAACTATTACAGACAGTAATTACTTGAGATACAGTTAAGAGACTCAGCATTCCTATCACGGTTACTCATCTGACGAAATCAAAATAAATAGTTGGGCTAAACAATAACAATGAAGATTGGAATAACTGTCCACAAATAAATCTTCCATGTATTAATAGCATAGCATCTGGTATTTATTTTGTGTGTCACGCTTACATCCAGGTGACTGCCGTATAATAGTTATTGACGTCTATATCTAGTAATAATTAAATTTACTTAGCATTTTTTTTTATAAATTTGCGTTTCGGTTTCGATTATAGTTGATGACACTTAAGTCATTTATTTCCATAAATAATTTCACCAAGAATTTTTGGTTTTCATTTCGGTTTCCATTATATATATATATATATATATATATATATATATATATATATATATATATATATATATATATATATACTAGCATGGGTGCCCGACGTTGCCCGGGTGTTTGGAGGTGTATGCTGAGCAAAATAAAAGGGGGTAATTTTTTAAAATTTGACCCCTATTATGACCCCTGAAAATTTATTGTTTTGGGCTCAAATCAAGTTATTAAGTTAGATCCATGTCCACGGAAGCTATATCTAAAATTTCAAGTGTGTAGACCCAAAATTGTCGGAGAAGTTTGGTAGAGTTCTCAAAGCTCAAATCGTTGAACTTTGACCCCTTAATCGCCAAATTTCTGGCTAAAAACCGATCACATAGATTTTTCCAAATCTCAGTACCCTGTATATCAAATTTCGAGTCTGTAGACTAAAAATTGACAGAGTTATTTCGTAGGGAAATGTACACAGACACACACACACACACACACACACTTTCACTTTTATAGATATATAGATTAAAAATTTGAGTCTGACAGAATGACAAAATTATATTGCAAACCGATATATTAAACAAACGAACTTCAAAGAGACAAATGAACACATAAGTAAAAACAATTTGTATTAGAAAACATTTATTATTCCACGTCTTTTTTTACAGACCTGACGACTGAGGTTCGCTCTTAATAAAAATTGTTTTTTATAGTCTTAATTTTGACTTCCTTTTTCATAAAAAACTAAAAAAAAAAATCAAGAAAGAAAAGAAATTTAATTTTATTTTTTCATTAATTTCTTTCTGTGCAAAGCAATTCTTTCAAACTTACTGTTTCCAAAATGTTTTTATTTTATTCCCCTCCCCCTTCATTCATTTTCCTCCGCATCCTGGCAAGATTACTGTACATATAGATTCGAAAAAATAGTCAAAAACAAATATATAAATAAATGTTATCAAAGGCAAGATAAGTTACTTTTCTACCTAACTGGATATATTTTTTGTGTTTTTATTCAATGTAATATATTTATTCAGCTCGAAAAACATACAGTGTTTACCGATGTGTTGGAAAATTCAAGATGGCGTCTCACACCCTCTTTAACACCGTAAGTTTGGGAAAAGGTGTTATAAATAAAAAACTAGACAAAATACTATTAAAAACCCGCCGAATATATGTCAACCTATGTCACGGTAACATATATTGAGCGAGTTTTTAACAGTATTTTAACAGGCCACATCGTAAAAACTGACCCATTAATTTTCCTGAAGTAAAAACTATATAGTTTTTAAACTTTTAAAACTGTACATTATAAAAAGAAAACTGTTCGAGTGATTTTTTTTTTACATGGGTGTCACCACTTATCAAGGCCCAGAGGCCACCCAAGGATAAGGGTTAATAGGTATACATTAGTCATTGTGATTTTAGCATAGTAAACAGTGGGAATTTTGTAACTTGGATTACTTGAAAAAGAAAACTGTTCGAATGATTGAAAATGAAAACAAAATAACAATGTAAATATATTGATAAGAAAAAAAACAAAAACAAACGAAGTTTCCGTTTCAGGAACCCGAGTTTAATTTTATGCCGTAACTCGTTAGCGGTTTTATTCAGCGATGAGGGATAACCATACGACATATCTAATTACCAAAGCGATTTTTTTAAATTTTTTTTTTTTATTAAAACTAAACCTGTTTAGTTTTAATGAACCAATTTTTTTAAAGCCAACACTTTAGTTATTTTGAGAGCGTGCAACTGCACCCGAAAATCCTTTTATGACTCGGAAAAAAAGGGCTTTTTATCGGCTTAAATGATAAACTAATGTTAAATATTAGTATTTAATATAATGAGATATCAATCTACACAATTTGCCATCGATTCTGAAATAAAATGAAATCCTGACATTGTGATCATTTTTGCAGGTGTTATGTGCCAAATATTGAAATAAGAATGTTTAAATTCAATTATTGTAATTTAAGTCTTTAATTTTAAAGTCGATTTTATTTATAAAATATCTTTTTAGAAATCAATCTCAAAAACAATCTGAACAATAAATCTCTTTTGTTATGGCTAAGTTTTTGTCAAAGGTAGAAATTATAATAGACAAGTATTCATCCATGATGACATTTTACCGATTTCCTGGTTTACAGGTATTCTTGCTAAATTTCTTCGAAAGAATTGACATAAACAATACTTCAACTAAATACGTATATTTCATGCAATAATGACTTTTATTTCTTCTGACTTTTCCTAAACTAAACATAAAACATCGGTTAGGGTTAGTTTAACATTCTGTAAAAGTACCTTCCGTTTTTTTTTGTTTTTTTTTGTACTTCTGCAGAGAAGGTAAAAAACCGATAAAAACTGGATATATTTTTCGTGTTTTTATTCAATTTAACATGTTTATTCAGCTCGAAAAGAATACAGTGTTTACCGATGTGTTGGAAAATTCAAGATGGCGTCTCACACATTCTTTAACACCGTAAGTTTGGGAAAAGGTGTTATAAATAAAAAACTATACAAAATACTATTAAAAACCCGCCGAATATATGTCAACCTATGTCACGGTAACATATATTGAGCGAGTTTTTAACAGTATTTTATCCGGTTTTTTATTTATTACACCTTTTTCCAAACTTACCGTGTTAAAGAGAGAATCGGCCGCCATCTTGAATTTTCCAATACATCGGTAAACACTGTATGCTTTTCGAGCTGAATAAACATGTTAAATTGAATAAAAACACGAAAAATTTGCCTTTGATAACATTTATTTGTTATATATTTGTTTTTTGGCAACTTATTCGAATCTATGTGTACAGTAATACAAACCCGAAATGAATTTAAGACCACGAGTGAAATGAGAAAATGAAGAAAATCACATTTACTGTGTGTGTTTACTGTTTATGTAAGTCAGCGGGTTTGGTTGCCATAACAACGTGACGGTAGTGAACGTGTGTGTGTGCGTGTGTGCGCGTATTTCGTGTAGTTTAGTTTCGTATAATAGTTTCGTATTTTTTTAATTTGTAAATAACAAGTTATTAAAAAATTAAACCCTTCCAAGATGGACAATAAATAAAGCCATAATATTTTATGGTAAAGGTAAGAGCGTAGAAACGATTGTTTTTTAGGAGATGTGATTATTGGATTAACCAATCAGAAATCGTCTGTGGCACACACATCTCTATTTATATATATATATATATATATATATATATATATATATAATATATATGTATTATTTTTGAAATCGCAACTTGTTAATATATAAAATTTGATAGAACATTAACTCTATAATAATGTGTACGAACTCTGCAAGAATTAAAATATCATATTTACGATCGGGTTACGACCGGGCTACACCGAGTGTCTCTGCGAACTTAGATAAATAATTTTGCAGTTTTGATAAAAAAGCTACAATAATATCAGAGCGTCACCATTTCCGCTGAACATCTACAGAATGCCAGCATCAATATATTACATATGAATGAGTCCCCTGTGAAATTTCCACAGGTCCCGCTATTTAACTATTACAAATATTATTATTAATAACTTCTCGAAGTAATTATTGCGACAACTGCCATTGTACTGTACTTAGTTTTTCATTCTTCAGTCACTGAACGAGAAATTATTCTCAACTGAAATATTTCTCTTAATTCAGAGTGCCTATTTATGGAAGTAAAGTTTTCTATACATACAGTGGTTGCATAAGTATCTGAATCAAAGCAAACATTTAATTTATCTTTATTACTAGAAAACAAAAACAAAAATAAAGCGCTATTCTAATGTGTTATCGATTGATTTTTGATAGGGAGTTGTATTTATCATACACAAATACATTTAAATAGCACTTTCTTATTGTTTCTGTTGTCGTATAATAAAAATAAATCTTCTTTTTTCTTTGTATCGGATACTTACTGCACTCATAGTAAAAACAAACTAAACTTTCTAACCCGATCCGCCGTCGTAGAAGGAGGTAACAGAGATTTTCACTTTATCATTTGCATTTTTATTTATTTCAACCGGGTGTACACGAACGAAACATACCATAATGTTAAAAGTGAATTGCTCGCTTCGAATTGCTCTCTAGAGGACGACGTTTATAAATGTCAGTGTTACGGGTTTCAAAAACGGAGTCGGTTTTCACAATTAAGGTCTATATTTAAATGTGTTCGTGGTTTTTCTATTTCTCTCTTTTGTTGTTTTTGTAGATTCAACACTTTAGGATCACGACCGTTTCAATCATATAATTATACCGTGAAAAGGCGTCGATTGTCGTAGAAAATTGATTATTAGATTTTTTTTATATCTGATGATGAAAAAAGTATATCATTCGAACGTTTATAACTGACAACATTTAGAAAAATTAAACAAATACGAAAGCAAACGAAAAAGCGTGAGGAAAAGATAGACTATAAAAAAGAATAGATCAATAATTTAGGTGATTAAAAGATCTGAGTAAAGTAAAGAACAAAGCTTCAAAAACAAGAAAAATGTACTAAAACAGAGTACACTTATAATTTCAAATAAGGAGGAGTTTAGGAAAGACAATAAAAATTATGGTCAGCTAATTTACTCTGATCCTTTTCCCCGGAACCAATAACATTACCAATAACGTAACGAAAATTGAGAGTATACGGAATAGCTAATTATAATAGTGCACTAATAAGGGACAGATAAATCAAGTAGTTGATTAGGATTCGTTTTACAATTCACATAGATTCGAAAAAAATTGTCAAAAAATATATAATACAAAAAAATGTTATCAAAGGTGAGAAAAGTTACTCTTTTACCTACATGGAAACATTTTTAGTGGTTTTATTTACTTTAAACGTATAATCGGTTCGAAAATAATACAGTGTTTATCGATATATTTGAAAAAAAAAACAAGCAAATGACGCAAGCTCTTAGTTTAATACGTTAAGTTTTGGCAGATGAATTCAAACTAAATAGAAAATCATACCAAATACCGTTATATATATGTTAACGGGGCATAGACTGATATATATTCGGTAGGTTTCTACAAGTATTTTGTATATTTTTTTAATTGGAACTCATTTTCATAAACATTACGTATTCAACTAAGAACTCGCTGCCATTTTTTTCACATATATCGATAAACATACTGATTTTGAAACTAATTATACGTTTTAAAGTGAGTAAAACCGGTGAAAATTCTTTCCACATATACAGAAAAGTAACTAATCTTGCTTTTGATTACACTTTTTGTGCTATGTGTTTGCTTTTGATAATTTTAGTGAATAGTAAAACAAGCTGTTAATTATAACAGTACATCGACTATGCAAATTACAAACACAATAGCTAGTAAGAATATTGCATCAATAAATGAAAGATAACGGAGTAATTAATTATAATGGTACATCGATTATGGAAATACACACGGAATAGCTGATTATAATAGTGTTGGAGATGCCCCTTCATGGGATTAAAGGACAATCTCACGACGTCACTTCCTCTGGTTACGTCACTTCCGCTAACGAGTACCGGTGCCGGGCAGTCAGAATTTGGTACGCGGTTAAGCAGGTCGTGTGCAAAAACGCGCAACAGTTGGGGAATGGTATTGCTCAACCGGCCTTGTCTGTAATATACGTGAATACATGTTTATGTTTAAGAGTCCCGTGTTCATTTCGTTTTTATTACTATTTAAAACCATAACAAATAGTACATTAATAAAGTAAAGATAAGCGGAGTAGTTAATTATAATAATGCATCGATAATAATAAGACAAACGGAATTGCTTATTATAATGTTATATTAGTAAAAAAAAGAAGCACGAGTAATTAATTATAACACTGCATTAATAAAAGGAAAGAAAAATCGTACATCAATTTTACAAACACAAACAAAATAACTGATTATGATAATACATAATAATACGAAAGATAAACAGAGTAGTTAATTATAATAATGCATTAATAAGGTTAAAATAAACAGAGTAGTTAATTATAATTATACATCGATTATACAAGTACAAACATAATAGCTGATTATTATAATACATTATTAACCGAAAGATTAACTGAGTAGTTTATTATAATAGTATATATGTTATAATAGCACAAACGGAGTAGTTTATTATAATAGTACATTAATAAAAGAAAGAAAAACCGAGTAGTTAATTTTAATAGTAAATTGATAAGTGGACAACAACTGAAATAGCTGATTATCACAATCCCAAACACATTTTGATGCTCATGAGCTGATTTAGACTAATTTGAGGGTGCTGATTCCGAAAATCATATTATTCTTCATCAGGTCAAGTTGTTAAGATAGTTGTTATTTTATGCCTATTCGCCTAAGAATAAAGGATCCTCTATCCATATTTTGAACTTATTATATCCCATTAAGGTACACTTAAGTAAAAACGTTTTTTTTCTTCCTAAAGGTTGGTCTTTATTTCCTTTTTGCAATACCTGGCGACACATTTTTATTCTTGTAGACAACGTGTTTGTTTACTTTGTCATGCAACCTGACATTACCTGTTCCATTACTTTAGGAATTTATTCGATCTTTCGATTTCTTTTATTTCTTCATTTTCCATATCTGTATTTCTTTCTCATACCCATCATTATTTCACTTTCAGTTTTTATTATTTTCTTTAAATAATTATTCCTCTGGATTATGTACTAGTCTTCAGAACTGTTGTTTTTCTTTCGGGATAGTTTATTTACTGTGAAACGTAGGCGCGTTCGACAACAGTTAATTAGGCGTGTTCTTATATACATTCTATATAAAAGCCAAGTACGCCCAATGATTGAATACTTTTGCCATATCTGGGCAGGAGCTGCTAAAACAGCCTATCCTGCCTTGACAGAGTACAAATAGACTTCGTGGCTTAGTAGGGGATGCCCTTTTCTCTACCCTGCAACATCTCTCCCACAGAAGAGACGTTGCGAGCCCGTCTTTGTTTTATCGTTATTTCCATGGCAGGTGCTCGTCTGAACTCCAATCTCTGGTCCTCCCCTCGCCAATCTTTCACGAAAAACACCCGTCTAGCTGAATCCACTGTGAAAAATTTCCCCCACTCTATATCTGTGCCTAAATCAAAACGCGGATTCAATGAACAAAGCTTCTTTCTTAGAACTGCACGCCTGTGGAACTCTGTTCCGTCAGCCTGCTTCCCACCGGACTACAACTTGGATGTCTTCAAGTCCAATTTTGACAAATTCCTAATGAACCGCCCCCTTAAGTAAACACTTCATCAAATCTCCACAGTAACGTAATGTACTTGCAATAACCCTTATTCCTGAGTGGCTTCCGGGCCTTGATACGTGGTGATCACTGTGTAAAATAAAATTCTAGTTTAATAACTACAACTGTAGGTTGTTATTGTAATTTATGTCGATTCATTATGACATCACAGGTCTTAAAGTAAAAGTCAAAGTCAAATTTGCTACATAGTGAGGTATGACGTGTGTTAGAAGTGGACACCTAGTAGTAAATAGACCTACGCTTATGGCATTTTTTATTTGAATTCTGGGTCGAAATAAGAGTTATTCCCTTAATGTTAGGAATTCATTTAACAGTCAGACAGGAAATAATTAAGCTGCATTATTTTACTTTCGTTTTAGACTTTTGGAGCAAAAATAAAGCATCCTCTCCTAGGCGACATTGTTAAAACAATCTAAATGTGTTTTGCTACATGATCGAGAATAAACGTTGCAATCCAACAGGAAAGGAATCAGTGGATTTGCTAAATGTGCTTATCTTGCTTGCTTCAAAGTAAGGATGGGTGATTGAAATAAGGCGTGGACACCCCGTATTTTATGCAATGGATGTGTTAAGCATCTTCGACAGTTGACAAAAAAGTAGAATGTCATTCCGCTTTGGTATTCCAATGTGAACTAAAACACATTTCTATGACTGCTATTTCTATGCAGTCAACGCGAAAAGAATCGACAGGAAGAGCAAGAATTCGTTGGTTTATCGATACCTCATCTCTGAATTTAGGCAAAATCCACAATGCAATGAAATTCCTGTTCTAATGTTAAAAGGCTTACCGGAATTAGAATTGCTTTGTTCTGAAGAAGACCGAGCCGTTTTATAGACAGTTCCAGAAGAAGTTTAAGATGTGTCTTCTTTAGAATAGCAACTTATGTGGATCAGTTCCTTCAGACCATTAAACAACCCTCAAAGAAAAAATATGAGGAAATATAATTTCTTCTGGAAAAGAGTTCATACAGACAGCACCAATGGATCATATGTGTCGATTTTAAAATGGTTGAGTTTCTCCTCCAGCTACAATCTGGCTGGACAAAATTCCTTTGCTTCTTGTGTTTGTGGAACACCAGAGCAAGAACAGAGCACTGAATAAAACAATTTGGCCAGTACGCAGGGAACTAATTCTTGGTTCATGTTCTAGCTTCTCCTTAAGTGGAGGGTTCCAAAATTGTGTTTCCTCATTTTCATGGAATTTCCAGACCTAACCACAGAGAAATTAAAAGCTGGACTTTTTTATGGATCCCACATTCGAAATTTAATGAATGATGAAAATTTCTGTAACTTATGAATCTTGCAGAACTGAGTGTCTGGACGAGGTTTAGGAATGTAGTAAAATTCTTCTTATGAGACAAAAAAGCGCCCAACTACAAAGAGCTTATTGAAACTTTACTTTAAAGTCTTAATCAACTTAGGGCAAATATGAGCGTCAAATTATATCGTTTGCACAGGTATTTTGCCTGTTTTCCGGAAAATCTAGGTAATGTGAGAAACGAGCAGTGGGGCCGCTTCCATTAAGACATCAGCGACATGGAATTTCGTTATAAAGGTCGTTTGATGCGACTATGCTTGCAGACTACCATTGGTCTTTTAAGTGCGATAATGCCGGCCCCCCTCATTTTAGAAAATCAGCAAAATGTTAATTCACCGATAATGATGTCTATGTTTAGATTTTTTCATCAATTACAGTGTAATTGTGAATATTTTAGCATGATTTTATGAATATATGTCTTAAAATTATATGAAATATTGTTTCTTCGATTTGCCTGTTTTTATTGAAGCTATCGGCTTCGTACGTAGCAAAAAAAGTCTAGACCTGATAGAAAAAAAAGTGACAGCATTTCTATAATTAGTGCCCTCAAATGAAATAAAAACAGATGAAACATCCTAGGCACTCTAACAATTTATTGTTTCAGTGTAAAATATATTAATGAAGGAATAGTAAGCTGAGCAGCAAATAATTTAACATTAATCATGGAATTAAAAACAGAAAACCTGACTATAATAATGCAGTTTTGTTATTACATTTCACCTCAAACAAGACACACTGTCATCTTGATGTAGGTAGCTACTATCAGGGACATGAGTTGTAGGGAGTTTAGCAGCAAGATGCCTGTTCACATTATACTTTAAATTATGCATGGAAATACAGTTGGGGGAGAAGGAAACTGAAAGTGAATTCCAAAGTCTAGCAATTCTATGAAAGAAATTATTAAAGTAGAAAGCTTTCTTATATCTAGGGATCTCTACTGTGTAAGGGTGGGACTTTGCTGCTTGTCCGGGTTTTCGGGGTTACTTACGTCGAGGGGGTATAAAGTGTCTGGACGAGGTTTAGGAATGTAGTAAGATTCTTCTTATGAGAAAAAAAGCGCCCAACTACAAAGAACTTATTGAAACTGTACTTTAAAGTCTTAATTAACTTAGGGCAAATATGAGCGTCAAATTACATCGGAGCATCCACCAATAACATACTTGCAAAACAGGCAGAGGGATGCAGAATTTTGTCGATCGGACAGAGCTTAGACTACATTGCTGGATCCATCAGGTTTCCGGTCTCTTTTGGACCCTGTCTAGAGAATTAGACGAGTAGCAAATATGAAAACATTACTCAATTCTTGGGAGAATGCTGGCCTTGTAGAGGTACAAGATACTAACAGTCTTAAGTAACTTTCTAGCACGGTAGAGAGAGACCTTTATGTACTTCGGGCTTCAAGATAAAAGTGTAGTATCTATTTTTTCAGAACCCAGAGACCTGCAAGACCAACTTGTGGACAATGCTGCAGGCCGCTGAAGGGGCGTTTCCGAGAATCGAACTGGTGAAAAAAAAATGACCCTTCTCTCAATGAACTGTCAAAACAATGCAAGGGAAGGGTCCCACTGTTAGTCCATCCGTCACTCTACAGGGCCATAAAATTAATTTATCCTTTGGACGTCGGCGGCATTGCGAAAGAAAGTCAGGATATTAAAAATCTGACCACCTTTAGCATGGCACATAATGTCGGCATCCTCTCCCCAGCTGACTTCGGAGCTGAGTGTGCCAAACCCTAAGGTAGGTACCATGGCTTTTAATTTGGCTAGTTTGAATGCAAGGGTCTTGAGATCATCGGGCCGGGCGGCTCGCCTCCGGCACGACCTCTTGTCCCTGGGAGTGGATGTGGCTGCGATTCAGGAGACGCATTTCGTTTCCTCTGTAGACTGTCAGATGCTGGCCCGAGATTTAGAGGTTTTCTCAGTATATTGCAGCCCGCAGGTGAAGGGAGTTTCCGTGCTGGTTAAACGAACCCTGTCGGCGACGGTCGACGTTGTCCATAGAGATGCGGTGGGCAGGATGGTTGTGGCCGATGTTGTCGTAAAAGATTCTGTTTCGAGTGATTGCAGTTCATGCGCCCAGCACCGCTCGTGAGAGGGTCTCGTTCTTCAGTCAGCTTGACGCGTTTGTAGATTGTCGGAAGCGGGTAGTGCTAATGGGAGATTGGAACGCCATCTTAGACCTCTAGATAGATAAAGTAGGAGGCGATGCTAGAGGATCGGAGAGGTGCGAGTCCAGCCTGGCTGATCTGATGGCTAGATGCGGTCTGGTCGACAGGTTTCGGGTCGAGCATCCGGGGGGGGGGAGATGTGGACGTGGACCAATAGTGTTTCCTCCTATCCAAACACTTACTTGGACTGGATGTTAGTTATAAGAGGCGAAGTAGACTTCTTATCTTGTCCCACGTTCACTTGGCTATGCCAGACGGATCATAAACTAGTTATGGCCCGGCTGAAGCTAGGAAATAGGCCTAAGTTAGTGGCTCACTGGAAGTTAAACACTTCCCTTTTGGAGATACAAGACTTCCAAGAGAAGCAAATAGAATTAATTTAAAAAGCACTAGTGGGGGCGGTTACCGGGAGTAAGTGGGGGGGTAGGTCTAAAAGCCAAAATTAGAACCTTCTCCGTCAAGTATACCCAGCGCGTCGCACAAGATAAGACCAATACGAAGAAGAAGCTAGAGCAGAAACTAGCCCGGGATATGGGGGAGCGTGATAAGGTTTGTCAGGAACTAGCTAAGCAGGACCTTCTGCGTGAGAATAGCGAGCGTTATGAAGGTCAAGTAGTCAGGCTTTGAAAGGTAGGCAATGAAGCAGTCAACTCAAACACTGACGCGCGTCGTGAAATTTCTAGGCGTGGCTCGGACAAATACATTTGCAAAGGTAAGTCATCCAGATGGACGCACTCTGGAATCGACTCGGAAGATCTGCATGGGGTTTCGAGAACATTTCGCGGAGCGTTATACGCAGCAGCCCGATCTTCCGGTCCTTGAGTTTAGCGACTATTTGGCTGACTCTCTCCGCCTCGAGGCGGCTAGAGCGGCTAGTTGCGAGGGCCGGGTGACGGAGCGGGAGGTTTGTACTGCGCTGAAGCAGGCCAGCTGTGACAGATCGCCGGGACTCGATGGTCTGCCATATGAACTGTATCTGAGGCTGTCGCCCATGTTTCTACCTCTTCTGACGGATGTGTTCAACCATTGGTTTGCTCAGAGATCCATCCCGGGGCAAGTCACCAAGGGAGTGATCACATTGCTGAGGAAAGGTGACGGGCATGGTGGGGAAGATTTAGACGATTATAGGCCCATAACTCTGCTAAACACAGAGTTGAAGATTTTGGCCAAGGTCCTGTCGAATCGGTTGAACCGGAACAGAACTACGCTGTGAAGGGGAGATCGATGCAGAACAACTTGCACCTGATCCGCACGATCCTAGAGGGAGGGATGGATGACGACACGGAAGCCGCGATGATCAACTTAGATCAGTCCAAAGCTTTCGATAGCGTCGACCATCGTTTCTTGGTAGCTGTCTTTGAGGCCGCTAATTTTAAACCGGACTTCTCCAAGTTGATCTCCGTGATGTATCGACAGCCCACCGCCGTCGTGCAAGTCAAAACCCTTTGTTATCTCTCGGTCGGTTCCTCAGGGTTGTCCGCTGTCGCCCCTGCTCTATGTCCTGGCTTTGGAGCCCCTGCTCCGCAAGCTGAGACATGGGGAGACAAATTCGGCCCTGCGCGGACTTGCAATACCCGGTGGCTCAGCCGGCAAGGTATCCGCGTTCGCCGATGATGTCACGGTCTTCGTGTCGAGCTTCACAGATAAACCGCAGCAAGTCGGTAGGGCTGCGGTTGGGCGCCTGGAGCGGCAACGCCAACCTCCCGGCGCCCTTCAGCTGGACAGATGCCCCGGTTCGGATCCTCGGCGTGTAGTCCGGACCGGGTCCCAGCTTGACAAAAATTGGTTGGAGGTACGGTCAAAGGTGGAGGCTGCAGTCAATTCGTGGCTTCCTAGGAAACTTTCCTTAATGGGTAGAGCTGAGGCATGCGCCGCTTACGTCTCATCCTTTACTAACTGGCCGTACTCTCCTGCCTGCACAACACCTAACAGCTCTTGTCGAACTCTTGTCTTCGCTTCTTTGGGACAGAGGAAGACAGGTCTGTATTCAACGTCCGTGTAAGGGAGGCTTGAGAATGCCGGACTTGAAGTGTCATCGAGGCCTTTCTGAGCCACTATATGCAAGATGACCAACCGTGGTACCCCGTGGTTACTGCAGCCTTCCCCGACCTCGTTCTTAACCCTTATATCTTGGAGAGAAAGAAATACAAACTAACCCCCATTCCTTACCCACAAAATTTTCTTTTCTCCATTCACCCCCATCTAGAGGGCATCACCACTTAGAAACTGAAGCCAGGTTCCTTTTAAAAACCTAGTGGAAGGGGCAGTTTATAAACTAGACGGGGTTGGAAGGGTCCTACTAATCCCCCCTTTTCCCCCCCACCCTCGACACAAATGAATTATTGTACCATTTTTATTGTTATCTTTTTTGTTTTTACACGACAATAAAAAATGTTTTATACATTGGGAGTTAAGTAGGATGTCCACCAGTATGAAAGGATGAATGCGGTATTATGGTGAGACATATTAGCTGGGATAAACTTTTGATTTTATTTAGTTCTGGAGTGACAAAGAAGGCCAACGAACCCCACAATCCCCCCCTTTTGAGTTGGCCATGTGCCTAAGTTTTTTGTTCATTGTTGATTTTACATGTATTTTTAACATGAATAAAGGATTTAATATCTAAAAGTGTAGTATCTGTTCCGGCAGATACTGCAAGCAAAGACCATATGTAGGGGCAACCCCACATATAAGATCTTGGTCAATGTAGGGGCAACCCTTCATACACATTGTCACATTAAAAATCGACCTTATGCCTAATTTGCTAGGTGGCGGCCCAAATAAATACCAACCCTCCATACCAATTGTCACTATCCAGCTCCCCCACTCCCCGGGGAGCTGATCCCCATTTCCCCTTCATTCCTCACATTAAAAATCGGCCTTGTGCCCAATTTGCTAGGTGGGGGAGCAAATAAATACCCACCCCACATATCAGAACTTAATCAATGTAGGGGCAACCCTTCATGCCAATTGTCACTATCCAGCCCCCATCCCTCCTCTCCACATTAAAAAACGGCCTTGTGCCTAATTTGCTCAGTGGGGAAGCAAATAAATACAGTATCTGCTCCGGCAGATACTGCATTTTCAGACCATTGCCCTTGTGACAATTAGATATTGGTCATGCAGGGGCAAACCTATACACCATGACAACAGTACCAGCTCCGCCTTCCTTCCCCTTGATGAAGCCGGTCTCCCCCTCCCTTCCCCCTTTTACTTCACATTAAAAACAACCTTGTGTCATATTTTGCTTCCGTGAAGAAGCAAATAAATACCCAACTTCTTCGCAGCAGCCTTGGCAATACTCTCGATGTACCTGTTCCAACCCATCTTCCCTTTTAATAAATACTGGAAATAGTAAACGTAGTAGCCAATGGAAATAGGACATAAATAATGAAAATAAAAACAGATCAGCCTATTAAAAGAATTCATTAATAATGAGAAAAGATGTAGGTAATTATCATAATATATATATATATATATATATATATATATATATATATATATATATATATATATATATATATATAAAGTAAAAGTAAACGCGTAGGTCATTAGAATAATACATTAAAAATCAAAAGATAAACGGAGTAGCTAATAAAAATAATGCAGAAGAAGCTAATTATAATAGCACTTGAATCATGAGAAATAAACAGTGTAGCTCATTTATAATAAAAATTATGATGGAGTAGGTTATTATAATTGTACATTAATAATTAAAAGAAAAGCGGAAAAGCTAAGAATAATATTACAATAATAATGTAAAAAAAAAAGTAGCTCGTTATGATAATGCATACAAGGGGCGTGCAATAAGTAATTCCCCTGGCCCACTTCCTATAGCAGTAGAGCAACGAAACTTGGCACAGTTATAATCTTTCTCTACATAGGAAACACCCAGAGTTATGCATTTCTCCCATCCTTTGATGCAGCTCTGAGAACCGTTTTTGTAGAACACCCCAGGTAGGTTCTCCATCCACGACATGACTTCAGAAATAAAGGCTGCATCATTTAGGAAACGCTTTCCTTTAAAAAAACAACTTTATGGCTGGGAAGAGGAGAAAGTCAAAGAGTGCAAGGTCAGGAGAATAGGAACGATGGGACAGGATTTCATAACCACAAGCCCTGCTTCTAATTAGACGACATGCGAATTGTGGACCGGGGCGTTGTCCTGCAGGAGGAGGGTACCTTTGCTGATCTTGACCCGCCTCTTGATTTTCATAGCTTCCCTTAATTTCCTCAAAAGTGAAGCATAATAGACTCCTGTAATTGTGATACCCTTTGCCAGGAAATCTGTCATCACTATTCTATCCTGGTCCTAGAAGACTGTGAGCATGACCTTGCCTTCTTTGGATGTGGTGAGTCAAAGTGCTTCCACTGCCTTGACTGGGCTTTGGTCTCTGGGTCATAGTGACGGACCCAGGTTTCATCTTGTGTAATCAGTCTTTTGAAAAACTTTGACTCACTTTCTTGGCACATCTCCAAATTCATCCACGCTTCTGGAATGTAGTGAATAACCTGGGAATCCATCTGGCAGACACCTTATGCATACGCAAATGGTCATGAATGATAGTTTCCACAGACCCTGTACTAATCTTGACATTTTGGGATATTTGGCGAATAGGAATGCGCCGATCTACCAAAATGGCAGCCTCAACTTGACCGACAGATCCCTCATCAATGGCAGAAGGGGAGCGACCAGGTCTGGGAGATGTTTCCACAACTTTCGGCCATGTTTGAATACACGATGCAAGCGTTTTACAAGGGCATATATCACCATAAGTTTCTTTCATTTTATCAAAAGTCTCATGTGGTGTGCGTCCTTTCAAATACAAAAACTGGATTGCTGCTCGACATTCAACAGGCTCTATTTCACACCTGCCTCAGTTCAAACACCTGTAAAACGGAAACCACAATTTGTTCAGAGCTGTAATTTACCACATAACGAGTAGAGATATAAACCATTGCACATGCAAAATTTCAACTAGATCAGACCACTGAAAGTGGATCAGGGGTATTACTTATTGCACGTCCCTCGTAATTAATACAAACTAACAACGAATAACTAATTATAAAAGTACATTAATAATAAAAAAAACGGATCTTACATATAAATTATAAAGAAAACGGAGTTGCTCAATAGTACATACAAATGAAGGAAAACACTAAGTAGCATATTAAAATGATATATTAAAACTATAATAATATATTATGGATGAAAAAAAAAGGCTAGCTTATTATAATAGGACATTTATAATCAAAAGAAAAACTGAATATGACAAAACACAAATGATCGTTAACATAATTGTTTATAAAAGAAGTCGTGATGAAAACTGATTAGGATACTCAAACCGATTCAATAAAGTCAGATTTTTTTCCGCGTTTGTAATTTTATCTTTAAATTTAACTTGAATTAATACATGATGGAACGATGAAATTCTGGCTTTAGAACAGATATGATTCCATTTCCGTTTGAAGAAAACCGCTTTCTTTTTGTTGCAGACATTTTACTAGTTGGCCAGTTGTGTGCAAATCCCAAGAGCGATAGGGACAATCTTTCATGTCTGCAAGTGACACAACGTTCAACGAACGAGATCAGAGATGCGCCGCTGTATAACTCATGCTCTCTATCGATGAAAGTTATAACAACAGACCCATTGCCACCAGCCACAAAATATATCTCTGAATCCCCACTGATGGGCATAGGGTAATCAGACCAAAGTTTCCGGCCACGGTTATAGTCTTCGGTGTGGTTTCATGTAAGACACACATCATGCCGTCTCACATCTTCGAAATCGCCTTGAAAGTCAACACCAAAATGTATCTGGATTTTCTGAAGAGTGTAGTGATCCTCTGGTGCAATCAGGTTGCCGCTGGCAGACCTTGAACGTGGCAGCACGATTCAGCGCCGTGTCACAAATCCAAAGAGACTCAGGCTTCTTTTCAGAAAGAGTGGTACGACTTTGTACCTTCCTCTCAGTGCCCCATCCTTCCCCGATCTTAACCCGCAGGACTACTTCTTTTAGCAATACGTCGAACACATCACCATGCTGACCTCTCCCAACGCCAAAGCCAGCCTGATCGCCGTTATCAACTGAGTATTCGCCTATCAATGCTCTTGTTTTATAACTTGGATCGGTACAGAGTACGAGTTGTACAGCGGCGCATCTCCAATATCGTTCGTTGAACTTTGTGTCACATTCAGACATGATGAAAGGATTCTACAAACGAACATACATGCTTTTAATTTCCATCCCACATTACGTGACCTGCGAGGAAAGAGAGAGAGCCATTTGTGTAAGTCATTTTACTTATATTCATACATATAGTTGATAAAATTTGTAGTTTGACTTGTAAAAAATGTAATAGTTTTGTGAAATAAATACTAGATCCTATAAGTGTGAATAATATTTATTTAGTAAAATATTATTGAACATATTCTTCTGAGAAAACTTTAATGATCATTACACACGCGCATGCAAAAAAAATATGGTCGATCAGTTTCAATTTGTTTCAAACTACCTAAACATGTATTAAATTATCACTTATAAAAAATTGTTTCAACGTGAAACTGCAATGAAATATTAAGTTTACTTGCCTGAAATGTTTCCAGGTTTTTTTTGTAAGGATATTTCAAATTCTCGTAGACTCTAGAAAATTCAGTATGTTATTGCTATTTATCTAATGAGATGATGGACTAATTTTATGAATTCAAATTTAAATGAACAGCTACAACGGGTTTTGGATTGCACTCTTTTAAAGTCTGATAGTGAACGCTGGTGAATTTCAAAGATACAATCTGACCGTAAGGACACTTTAGAAGAAAGATATGCAATAAATTTCTCTTCTAAACTTTGGGAAATGCCACAAAAATGTAGGAAATGTTTCAGACTGCTTGCATAAATCGAATTACAAAAGAGAATTCAATTATATAAGGGTGTAAAAAAGAGAAAAAAGAAAGCCTTAACTAACATTGTTAAATAAAAATAGACTCAGCACTTGTATAAGCCGATTTTTCCAAAGTCTTCAACTATAAAAAAAGTATATAAGGATGGGGAAAAACTTAATTAAAATTTTAAAAATAGAAAACGGAACCCTCAGCTGCTTACCATTTAGCTGTTTCGGAAAATTTTAAAGAGTAAACGCGGATACTCAGCTGTATATATATATATATATATATATATATATATATATATATATATATATATATATATATATATATATATGTGTGTGTGTGTGTGTGTGTTGGTGTGTATAAAGATCATGACTCTTCATATTGGTCGAAAGTGATTTTTAGTGACGAAAGCCATTTCAATAGGCTAGGCAGTGATTGTAGGGAGTAAGTCTGTCGAAATAAATACGAAGAATTTTATCCTAGGTGCACAGTTTTTACGCTGCAAAGTGATGGATGTTCAATTTTGATGAGGAGCGTGATTAGCCCAAAAGGTCAATGGCCTATACTTCTCTTGCAAGGTTGAATTAATTCGATCGAGTACACTAATATGTTGATTGAACATTTTTTACCTTACTCTAGCCGATATTTTCATGCTAGGTAATGCTCCCATTCACACAGCTCTTCCTAGAAGAACATGGTATTCCGTATTTGGATTAGTCTACACAATCTCCAAACCTCAATCTTATCAAATAACGTATGGCATTACATCAAGCAAAAGTTACGCTATGATAACATTTATAATCTGGAAGAACTATGGACCAAAATTTAAGCCGGAGTATTACCGCACCGTAGACAAATTCAAGAGAATTCCGCAACATTTAAAGGCTATCAAATTGCAGAAATTGTTATATAATAACTAATTCTTGTTGAATTTGTGTTGCATTAATGCTCTAAATTTATATTTAATAACAATGTGCTGAGCTTTTTTTTTCTTTATTTTTTGGTCTTCTCAATTTTTTTCAAATTGAGGTGAACACTGGGATACTTCAATTAAAGTCAAATATCAACAGGTAAAATTATAGTGGAATAAAAGGCGATTAAAAAGAGGTATATGTTGTTTAAACAGTTACATTAAATTTAGCTTAAATCTTCAGTTTATGAAATAATGACAAGCGCGGACTTTGTTTTTAGCGGCATCTAAAATATACACCCCATCTGTCTGTTTAAATGTATGAATGTATATTTGTATGTCTGCCTAAAACATTCGACAAATGCGACGGATTTTCACAAGATCGGTATCATCTTGAAGCTTAGCCCTTGGGACGACAAATGTCGAAGAATTTGGCGGAAAACAATTATTCCTTCGCCCTCAAATGGGCGGTTTTCCACAGAGAGGATTGATTTTTTCACTAACATTTTTTGCAAGTCATTCAACCCTCGCGTTCAAGACGCCGCTTAAAAGGCGTTATTTCGACCGCCCGTGACGTAACAAGCACGGTAGACATCGGTAAGACAATTTGTTTCTTTTATACCTTTTTTTTCTGTGACGCATACGGGTTCGAGCCTGCTACTACTCTTTTTTGGTTTTGTTTTTGCGCTCACAATTTTCCTTGTTCTTTTTTTTTTTTTTTGGCTCAAGCAACACCCTTACATTACCTTCAATTTCTTTTCCAGCTCGCGTCACGTGGTCGAACCTTCCTGCCTACTGAACTTTTGTTTTTTTGCTCAACAGACACCTTCAAACACCCAGACAATGCCAGGCACCCAGGCTATTTGTATATACGAAACAATGATAAAAATGATTAGGTAAGCTTAATAATTTATTGAAGTTCCATGTTTTCAAAGTGATAATTATATATATATATATATATATATATATATACACATATATATATATGTGTGTGTGTGTGTGTGTGTGTGTGTGTGTGTGTGTGTGTGTGTGTGTGAATTGTCTGAAACACATTAAAACTGACAGACGGTGTTATCGCACGTATTTTTTCTGCATCGCGTGTGTGATATGAATAACATATCTAGTTCACCAGAATATTTTTAAAATGATAATTCATTGCTTTCAGATATACATTATTTATTATTTATATAGATGAAATAATATTTTTTGTAGAAATACACATTTTTTTTCTTAGAAGTCACCACTTATTAAGGCCCGGAGGTCTCTCGAGGATAAAGGTTTATAAGTGTCAATTCGACAATATCGTAGTAATCGTTAGTAGTGGAAATTTAGTGAGAGGGGCGTTTTAACTAGAATTTGTTTACGTTGGAGTTAAGACAACACAAAACGTAGTGAGCTGGAAAGCAGGCAAACGGAAGGCACGCAGTTCTTAAGAAATATGATTTGTTCATGGAATCTAGAATACATTTTTAGGCACACTGAGGATTTATTGATAGTGGGTTCAGCTGAGATGAGTGTCTTTCATGGAGGTTTGGCGAGGGGGGCATAAATTGGAACTTAGACGAGACCTTGCGAGGAAAATAACGATATAGCAGGGACGGGCTCGCAACGTCTCTTCCGGTCGTCTTCGGCCTTTTGTAAATTGGATTACGTAAGGGGACGGTTTAATAAGAAAGTGTTTACGTTGGGGTTGGGACAAACAAAATGTAGTGAGCTGGAAAACAAGCAAGCGAAACAGAGTTTTACAGGCATGCAGTTCTTAAGAAAGACGCTTTGTTCATGGAATCTAGTATACAGGGTTCGACACAGTGAGGATTTATTGATAGTGGTTTCAGGTAGTTAAGTGTCTTTCGTGAAAGTCTGACGAGGGGGGGGGGGGCCATAGATTGGAGCTTAGACGAAAACTTGCCATGAAAATTACGATAAAGCAGGGACGGGCTCGCAACGTCTCTTCTGGTCATTTACGGTCTTTGATGTGTTTCCATAGATGATAGTGCAATGAGCATAAATTAATACGAATCATCTTGGGATGTGATTTGGGAGCGCATTGATGTACACCAGATTGACCCCTGATGGAACCCAAGCATTAATACTGTGAGCTTCTTATTTCTGCCCATCAACCACTACTCTTATGAACCTTTCCAGCAGAAATGATTTAATAATTGAGAACATATTTCCAGCTATACCGTAGCAGAAGATTTTATGAAGCAGACCCTTATGGCATGCCCTATCAAAGAAGTTAGATATGTTAAGAGAAAGTGCCCTAGAAAGGAAACCTCCGTCAAGAGATTCAATAATTCTATGAGATATAACCATTATCATATCTGCTGTAAATCTAGCAATACAGAAAACATATTGCCTGTCACTAAGAATGTTATTCTTGCTGAGGTGTTTGACTACTTCTCTATGTAAAGCAGTGCCGGTCTCGCAACGTCTCTTCCAGTCATCTTCGGCTTTTGATGTGTTACTATATATGGTAGTGTAATCAGAATAAATGACTACGAATGATCTTAGGATCTAATTTTGGAGATCATTGATGCATGTCAGCAAAACACTTGGGTTCAAAATGGACCCCTGAAGAATTTCAGCATTAACACTGTAAGCTTCTGAGTTCTGCTCATCAAACACTAGTCTTATAAACCTATTAGAGTGAAATGATTTAATAATTGAGAAGACACTTCTAGCTATAAGGTAGCTGAAGATCTTGGAGCGAAGACCTTTATGCCATGCCTTACCAAAAGCCTTTGATATGTCAAGAGCAATTGCTCTAGAAAGAAGGCCTCTGTCGATAGATTCACTTATTTTATGAGAAATAATCGTAAGCATATCTCCTCTTGATCTAGTAGAACGTAAACCATTGTGCATCATTTGTTCTTACTCTAAAATTCTAGTTCTGCAATCTCTGACTATATATTCAGTTATCAGGCAAACTTATACGTGTTTTCGATTTTGCATCCTGAGTATGAAACAAACAGAAACCTGAAAACTATTAACAATAAAAATAAAGAGAAAAAAGAAAATTAGTTTTATGCATTGAAATTTAAAGAATTATCAGACTGCATAAAAATTAACAACTCTATCGTCTAGAAAACTACTTACGCCTGAAATTATCCTGTTTCTCTAAAAGGCCACCATTCGCCCATGTATGGAGTACTGTTGTCACATTTTGGCTAGTGCGTCTGCTCCTTGACAGGGTTAAAAATAGTCGCCAACCTGATAGGTCCTTAACTGTTATCTAAACTCCAGCCTCTGTCACATCGACGAAATGTTGCATCCCTCTGCTTGTTGTACAAATGATCTGATGAATTATAGGCACTTGTGCTCCCTCGACGTAAATACCCCCCGACAAACCCGCAAGCAGCTAAATCCCACCTCTTACTGTAGAGATTTCTAGGTGTCAGAAAACCTTCTACTCCAATATACCCCAGAATTGCTAGACTTTGGAATTCCCTTCCGGTTTCCTACTTCCCTAACTGCACTGACATGCAGAAGTTCAAGTGTAATGTGAACATAAATATTGCTGCTCATCTCCCTTCACAATATCCCTGCAACTTATGTCCCCGATAGAAGGCTTCTACTTCAGAGTTGCATTGTGCCTTGTTTGGGGTGAAAATTAAATAAAAAATAAATAAAAACAAAAAGTAATTATTGCTTTTAAATCTATCACTGTTAGCTCTATTTTTTAACTTACTATTTTTGTTAACTGGGTTGGTAAACCTATTCATCCGTATTCTGTATCAGGCAAATCTCTTACTATTATTGCGCTAATAGAGTGGTTATGACTATATAATATATATCCGGTTGACAAAAAAGTTCTTACCGCTTTTTAAAAATTACATTCAGATCAGTATATCTCGGCGCCAAACAAAAATCTATTAATTGCAATAAGCACACTTTTGCCAATGCAAAACGACGATTTTTAACAATTTGTCGACGATTGAAAGACAAAAACTTGATAAATAGATGCCTCATGAATTGAATGACAACGTAAAGAAACGTTATTATGAAGTATAATCTTCCCTTTCTTATGCAGAAAGAGTGACACGTTTCTCAACCGGGTTGTGACTTGCAATAAAAAATCGGTTCTTTACGACAAGAAGCAACGCTCGGCTTAGTGGTAAGACGCCGACAAAGTTCACGACACTTTTTGAAGCAAAAGTTGCACTAGAAGAAAACCATGCTGACTGTTTGTTGGTCTGCAACTGGTCCTATCCATTAATGTTTTTTTTTAATAGAGGGCCAATGATTACGGTAGAAATACTGTTAATAAATGGATGAAATGCACCAGAAACTTCGACAACAACACCTAGCATTAGTCAGCAAAAGAAAAAAACAATTCTCCTTTACGACAATGTTCGACGGCACGTTACTAACCGATCTGCTAAAGTTGAACGAATTGGGCTAAGAAACTCTGCCTGATCGCCATACTCTCCACTTCTCATCTTGACAACTTTACGCGTGAGACATGTTTCAAACACTTAAGCTATGTCATAAACGGGTTCAGCAACTGCATCGCCACCAGAACGCAAGATTTTAATGTTACTGGTTTAAATACACTAGTTTTATGTTGTTAAAGAAGTGTTGATTCTAATGGTATTTATTTCGATTAATATTTTTTTTGGGGGGGGGGGTCGAAATATTTTCATTTGAATTTTAAAGTCAAAAGACTTTCTGTTAACTTAAAAAATTTTCAGTCTATGATAAAAAGAACAATGCACGATTAATCGTGCGCTTCTATAACTTTATGTGTATTACGTATTGTTTGTTTCATATTACTTCTATATGTTCCATTGTATTTAATATACACACTATTATATGTTTTGTATTGATTCATACATCCTTCAGATTGCCTCTCAGTCAGCGTGCATCCACATGTGTTCAAAATTTTTCTTTTCTTCACTTTCGAAATGTTGATTTCACGCATTCCTTTTGAAAACAAACCTGATTCTATTGATTATTTTTTCTCAATTTTAGCATAAAACTCAGCGGAGGATGTTTTCCTTCATACGTGCCTATTATACGTTTTATTTTATAGCATTTGTCGGTTCATTGTAACAAATACAATCGAATAGGACAAATAAGGTTTCACGTCGCGCATTTCAAACCTGATTGCAAAGCGGTCAAATGAAATGAATTGCATGAAGTCGAAAGGCAGATTACGCCCTGCCGAATATTCGATTATCTCTAACAAAAATCGCTTTTATATACGCGTGATTGAGACTAACAGAAATGTGCGTTTTGTTTTCAAGGTAAGATTTATACTATGGTGTTATACAATGATGTTATACAATGATGTTATACAATGATTTTATAGTATGATGGTATACAATGATGTAATACAATGTATGTTATGCAATGATGTTATACAATGATGTTATACAATGGTGTCATACAATGATCCCATACAATGATGTTATACGATGGTGTTATACAATGATGTTATACAATCTTGTTATACGATGTTGTTATACAATGATGTTATACAATGATGTTATACGATGTTGTTATACAATGATGTTATACAATTATGTTATACAATGATGTTATACAATGATGTTATACGATGTTGTTATACAATGATGTTATACAATGATCTCATACAATGATCCCATACAATGATGTTATACGATGTTGTCATACAATGATGCTATACAATGATGTTATACGATGCTGTTATAAAATGATGTTATACAATGATGTTATAAAATGTTGTTATACACTGTTATTATACAATGATGTTATAAAATGATGTCATACAATGATGTTATATAATAATGTTATATAATGATGTTATACAAATATAACTCATTATTCAATTACGTTATACAATGATTTAAAACAATGATTTTATACAATGATGTTATCCAATGATTTTATACAATGATGTTATCCAATGATTTTATACAATGATGTCATACTATGATGTTATCAATGATGTTTGGCAACGATGTAATACCATGACGTTATACAATGATATTATAAAATGATGTTATACAATTATGTTACACAATTATTTTATACAATGATGTTATCTTATTACGTTATACAATGACAGTATACAATGATGTCATACAATGATGTTACACAATGATGTTATACAATGATGTCATACAATGATGTTATACAATGATGTTATGCAAATATAACGCATTATTCAATGATGTTATACAATGATGTTACACAATGATGTTATACAATTATGTCATAAAATGATGTTATACAATGATGTTATGCAAATATAACGCATTATTCAATGATGTCATACAATGATGTTACACAATGATGTTATACAATTATGTCATAAAATGATGTTATACAATAATGTTATGCAAATATAACGCATTATTCAATGATGTTATACAATGATGTTATACAATGATGTTATACAATGGTGTAATACAATGATGTTATACAATAATGTTATACAATGATGTAATAAAATACGTGATTTATACTAACAGTAATGGGCGTTTTGCTTACCGGTCAGATGTTATACATTGATGTAATAAAATGATGTTATATAATGATGTTATGTAATGATGTTATACAATGTGTGATTGATACATAAAATGGATGTTTTGTTTTAAAGGTCAGATGTTATAAAATGATGTTATACAATGATGTTGTGACACCATATCATACAATGATGTTATAAATGATATTATACAATGATGTTCTACAATGATTTTACATAATGATGTCATACAATGTTGTTATACAATGATGTTATACAATGATCTTATACAATGATATTATACAATATGTTTTCAGTGATGTTGGGCAACGATGTAATACCATGACGTTATACAATTATATTATACAATGATGCCATCCAATGATGTCATACAATGATGTTACACAATGATGTTATACAATGATGTTATACAATGATGTCATAAAATGATGCCATAAAATGATGTCATACAATGATGTTATACAATGATGTAATACAATTATATTATAAAATTATGATATACAATAATGTTATACAATGGTTCCATACAATGATATCATACAATGACTTCATACAATGTTGTTATACAACTATGTTATACAAAGATGCTATACAATGATGTTATACAATGATGTCATACAATACTGTCATAAAATTATGTTATACATTGTTATGCAATGATGTTTTACAATGATGTCATATAATGATGTTTTAAAATAAATTTATACAATGTATGTTATATAATTTTCTCATACAATTATGCCATACAATGATGTCATAATATGATGTTACACAATGATGTTATATCATTATGTTATACAATGATGTTATACAATGATGTTATAAAATGATGTTATACAATGATATTATACATTACCGTTATATAATGATGTTATGCAATGATGTTATAATATTATGTTATACAGTGTTGTCATACAATGATGTTATACAATGACGTTATACCATGATGTTATACAATGCTGTTATAAAATGATGTTATAAATGCTTTTATACAATGATGTTATACAATGCATGATTGAGCCCAAAGGAAATGGGCGTTTTTTTTCAAGGTCAGATATTATAAAATTATGTTATAAAATGGTGTCATACAATTATGTCATACAATGATGTTATACAATATAAAATGAAGTAATACAATGATGGCATACAATGGTGTCATACAATGGTGTTATAAAATGATGGTCTAAAATGAAGTTATACAATGTTGCATACAATAGTGTCATACAATGATGTTATAGAATGATATTATAAAATTATGTTATACAATGATGCTATAAAATGATGTATACAATTATATTATAAAATGATGTTATAAAATGATGTTATAAAATGATGTTATACAATGGTGTTATACAATGTTGTCATACACTAATGTTATACAATGATGTTATACAATGATGTTATACAATGATGGTATACGATGTTGTTATGCAATGATGTTATATAATGATGTGATGCAAATATAACACATTATTCAATGATGTTATACAATGATATTATATAATGATGTTATAAAATGATGTTATACAATGATGTTATACAATAATGTTATACAATGATGTAATGCAAATATAACGCATTATTCAATGATGTTATACAATTATATTATATAATGATGTCATACAATAATGGTATACAATGATGTTATACAATGATGTTATACGATGATGTTATACATTGATGTTATATAATGATGTTATGCAAATATAACGCATTATTCAATGATGTTATACAATGATGTTATATAATTATGTTATAAAATGATGTTATAAAATGATGTTATACAATGATGTTATACAATGATGTTATACAATAATGGTATACCATGCGTGATTGATACTAACAAAAATGGGCGTTTTGTTTTCAAGGTAATATTTTATACAATGATGTTATACAATTATGCCATACAATGGCGTTATACAATGATGTTATACAATGATGTTATACAATGGTGTTATACAATGATGTTATACAATGGTGTTATACAATGGCGTTATACAATGATGTTATACAATGGTGTTATACAATGATGTTATACAATGGTGTTATACAATGTCAAACACCGAGAATTAGCTAATCAGTTAATTATTATAAGTAACATCCACACTTCATTGTGTATGAATCTATTACATTGCATCTTGACTGTGTGTGACGTTTAAATTTATGTAGCACTAGCAGGCTGCCTGGTATTGGCCGGTCGTAAACTACGCTTAAATATGGTATTTTAATCAATGCAGATTTCATATTTATTATCATACTAGCTTGGGTTCCGACGTTGCCCGGGTGTTTGGGACTGTGTGCTTTGCAAAAAGAAAGAAAAAGGGGTAGTATGCAAGCAGCCTCGAACCCGTGACGCTAAGGTGGAAAAGAAGGTGAAAAATAAACGTGATGTCTGTTCCATCGCCAAACCTGAAATGGTGAAGGTTTTACTTAAGGCTAGTCAATCGAAAAGAGGAAATGACTTTCGAAAATATCGGCTAAAAACGCGACGCCTCCTTGTAGAAAAGTTGAGGGTTATGTAATTAATGGTTTTAGCCATTTTTTTCGATATTTGTCTTCCGAAGAATCGAGTTAAAAGCAATACCAATCTCGTGTAAAACCGTCGCCTCTGTCAAAACTTCCAGGCAGACATTTAAACATACATATATACATACATATAAGCAGACAGATGAGATATATATTGTAAATATAGATTATGCTGCACCCACTATATAGTAATGCTTCAAGAAGTTTTTAAAAATGACTCGTACGTCACCACTGAGACTCGAAACCAGAATGTTTAACTTACGATTTACTTTTTCGTTTGACGTTAATGACTGTACTATGAAGACACATTTACTTCAAAGCGAAGAATAAAAAGATGAATAAATAACCATTACGTCACACGTGCATATTCGCATGCCGTCGTTCGACATTCACCAAGCAAGTTCCATTTTGTTAAATTTTCACACATGGGCACCAATTTTCCACAGCTAAAATCCTAATATAAAGTTTAGCATGGGTTTGAATACCCTATGTACCAAATTTTATGCATATAGTCCGAAAACTGGCAGATGAATGTGGTAGGTATAATTGTTTAAACAAGTACGGCCAAGGATGGAATACTGTTGCCATATCTGGGCAGGAGCTGCCAAAAACAGCCTATCATGCCTTGACAGAGTACAAAATAGACTTCGTGGTTTAGTGGGGGATGCCCTTTTCTCTACCCTGCAACCCCTCTCCCACAGAAGAGACGTTGCGAGCCTATCCTTGTTTTATCGTTATTTTCATGGCAGGTGCTCGTCTGAACTCCAATCCCTGGTCCCCCCTCGCCAAACTTTCACGAAAATCACCCGTCTAGCTGAATCCACTGTGAAAAATTTCCCCCACTCTATATCTGTGCCTAAATCAAAACGCGGATTTCATGAGCAAAGCTTCTTTCTTAGAACTGCACGCCTGTGGAACTCTGTTCCGTCTGCCTGCTTCCCTCCGGACTACAACTTGGATGTCTTCAAGTCTAATGTTAACAAATTCCTAATGAACCGCCCCCCTAATTAAACACCTCATAAAATCTCCTCACTAACGTGATGTACTTGCAATAACCCTTATCCCTGAGTGGCTTCCGGGCCTTGATAAGTGGTGATCACTGTGTAAAAAAAAAAAAAAAAAATATATATATATATATATATACACATACATACATACATACATATATATAGAAAGACATTTGTGTTTTCTATAAGCTTTTTTACGCGAATATTACGCACGTAAGAATCATATAGAATATCTGCATGAAAATAATTACACGTAATAGTTAACTAAAGATGACCGTTCTATAAGAAAACTGAAAAAAAACTAATGGGGAATTACATCAATGGGGTGAATTCCATATATTAACGTTGATTTAATTTGAATAAAATAATATACGTATCCAGTGAGCTTTAAAGCCACATCACAACGTAATTGATATATTTTCCTCCACTCTATCTGAAAGTGATCTTTGTAAGTGTCTCTACATCAAATTACTAGATGTTTGTTCTTCTAGCAAAGTAGGTGTCTGTGCCAATCAGCTGGGTTTTATATCTGTTATATATTGGGACCCTATGCCACTAAGTAGAGCTGTCAGTAGTGCATGTCAAAATGACCTGGCAGGAAACAGAAATAGACCCACCTGTAGCTAGTGCGATTAAAGCAAGAGATCATGGGTTACCGCCCTAAACAAAATGCATTTGGTGAATAATATTACATAGAAATGATGTCATATGTTTAAGGGACAGAAAAGCATTTCTAGTCAGTCGGAGTTGGGAAGCCAGAGAGGCAACATCCATTTGAAAATTTAGAGAGAATCTATGTGAATGTTGCCTCAAAACTCTTGTATGCGGCCATCTTAAGACTTAGTTTAAAAAAAAAAAAATTTTAGAAGTAATCAGAATAAGATAGGAACATAAATAAATATCTTATATGTTTAAGAATTTATAACATATATATCTCAAAGCTATACTCCAGTCCTCAGTGTTTTTTCTTTCTTTTTCCCCTTTTCTTATTCCTTGCTATGTTGTAAATTTGGAGAAAGAAAAGTATGTTTGTAAAGAACCGGGCATTGTATCTCAGCGATTGTATTTTGAGATGTTTGAACTGTGCGTAGGCAACGCGACAATAACGTCAACGGTGTGAATTCCACATAGAAACGTGTATTAAATTTTAATAAAAAAAATACGAATCAAGTGCGCTTGAAAGTAAACTGACAATGTAATATCAGGAAAAGAAAAAATAAAGAAATATATATAATATATATATTTCGGAGCTATACTCTATCCTCAATGTCTTGTTTTCTTTTTTTTCCATTTTCTTCTTCTATGCCGTGTTGTACAGTTGAAGGAAGTTGTTTGTAAAGAGCCGGGCGTTATATCTCAACAGCTGTATTTTAAAATGTTGGAACTGTGCGTAGGTAAATAACGTCGCGTGATGTGTTGTATCTGCTCTGATGATTCACTTACATTAAGTTAATTTGTCCTCCATCAGTGTAGGGGAAACTCTTCACACGGAGACAAATACTAATTTTTTGGATACTACCAGAGTGCCCTCTTTTTGCCATTATTTTCCCTCCACATTAAAAAGGCTTGCTTCTTCAGGGAACAAATAAATACCTAAATAGACAAAGGGGTTTAATATCTATATATTAATACGATAGCTTGTGTGTTATTTTCTGTGTCACATTTATATCCGAGTCGTTTAATTGTTATGTACTTCCATTTCTTTTCATACACAATTTTACCAAGAAGTCTTCATAAGCTTTGGGTTCAGTTTCGATTATAACTACTGTCACTCCATTAATCTATTTTTTTTATAAATAATTTTATGAAGAATTCTTCATAAGATTTAGTTTCGATTTCGACGAAGGCTGGAGAAACTCAATTTATCTCTCTCTTTCTCTCTCTCTCTCTCTCTCTATATATATATATATATATATATATATATATATATATATATATATATATATTGTGGACAGGAAGTCGTTAGATGAGACAAATCATTGGTACCCTCGATTTCAAGCCCGATAAAAAGGACCGTTTAAGGTATCCTTATCAAGCTCTCTTAAGCCAATATTCGTCTATTTTACCGAAAAAAGAACTTATATATATATATATATATATATATATATATATATATATATATATAATATATATCTATATCTATATATCTATATATCTATATATATATATATAAGTTCTTATTTCGGCTTCGAAAGAACTTATATATATATATATATATAATATATATCTATATCTATATATCTATATATCTATATATCTATATATATATATATATATATATAAGTTCTTATTTCGACTTCGATTCTAAGCTAATATACAAAAGTCATATGGATATATATATTTTTATTTTTGAAATCGCAACTTTATAATATATAAAAATTGATAGAACATTAAATCGATAATAATATGCACGAAATCTGCAAGAATTAAATGATATTAAAGCGTACTTTACGACCGGATTTTGCCGCGTGTTCGTGCAAGCTTAGATAACTATTTTTTTCATGTTTAACAAAAAAGATACTATAATATCAGAGCGTCTCTATTTACATTGAATATCTACATTATAATATTAGTTATAAATGAGTCTCCTGTGGAATTTCAACAGGTCCAGCTTGTTAATATTTTAAACAAATTTATAGATTGCTTTTTTATTCAAAAATCATTTAAGATTTTGAGTTATTATTTAAGTAATTAAAAATTGTGATTTATAACTTCATCAATTAGAACAAATGCATTGACTACAGTTTCAACATTATATCTTATATCTATACAAGGCTTCAGTTTCCATTTGTATGAAGTATTGCTTGCACATCTCGACTGGTGCACTTACACTAAAATTAATCGGTTTTAATAAGACTCGCCAATTCTCAAGGTCCAGCACTCTTTGTTGAATATAAGACACCTTGCGCGTTGACAAAAAAGTAAAGCCGCAGATAACACAGTGATTTATTGTTGTGTTTTAAAATGTAGAACTTTTACTTAAAAAAACCTTGTCTCTATATTAATAAAGTAGCCGCAGAAATTCCTCTCTTGAAAAAAAATCGTAGGTTTGCAACATCAGATGCCACATACAAACTCAATACAGCTACGCTAATAGTAACTAGCTCATGCAGCTTTTTAGCACCTTTGCAGACACATTTAATAGTAATAATAAAATACTACATTACATCCAATGAGTAACACAGCCACAATCCCAACATCGTCAGAGAATCGGGTACCTACTTTTCCCTCTAAATATTAATACCTACCACCGCCACCAGTAGTCACCGAAAGAAAGTCTACACGCTCCACAGATTCTACGTCTGCACGAGCCATGACTGACTCATACATACACATATATACACTAATCTTTCATGGAGTAGAAAAATAATAATAAAGTCTCCCTCGTGAAAGTCCGCTGCCTCTGTTATCCGCTAATTCTCTTATTCTGGAATAAGATCATTCTAAACGAACACTTCATTACATTACAATATGACGTCGCTTGTTACAAAAATGCATATTTCACCTTCCACATAAATAACAGATGCTGCGAAACTTAAATTCCTTAAGAAACATTGTGAAAAAGGAGTTTATTGCACTTTCTATCCCAAACAAAACACAGTGCCAATTTAATGTATGGGGCTACTATCTGGGACATACATTGCAGGGATATTTTGTAGAGAGTTGAGCAGCAAGAGGCTATTTAAAATACACTTGAGCTTCTGCATGTCAGTGCAATCGAAAAAGCAGAGACCCGGAAGGGAATTCCAAACCAAGCAGTTCTGGAGAAGAAACTATTAGAGTAGAAATCTTTCTGGCATATCGAGATCTCTACTGTGTAATGGTGGGATTTGGGTGTTCCTCGAGATTGCCGGTGTTATTTACGTCGAGAAGGTATAGGAGTGCGCACTTATTCAGAAGATCGCCAATTAAAATACTTAAAAGCAACGGAAAGAATGCACAATTTCGTCGATAGGACATAGGATAAAGCATAGATGTTCAAAACCTATTTGGTTGGCGACTTTATTTTGAATTCTGTCCAGAAGTGATAGTCTAGTAGCAGATGCACGAGTCAAAATCTGACAATAATACTCCATACATGGACGAATGGTTGCCTTGTAGATGAAAATGATATTTAACATTTACATTTAAGTTTAAATTATTAGGTTTAAGCGTACTGTACTACAGGACTACACCGGGCGTCCAGCTATATTTTTTCTATAAAATATGATTCGTTTTTAATCAGTTGTATTCTAGGATCATAATATTTACAAATCGCTTTTAAATTTCGTTTCTTGCGGTAATCATTTTGTGAAAGCTACCTACCTTGAAAATGCTGCTATGACACCTTACAGAGTTATATGGAATAAGTCAAAGAGAGTTACAATCTTGGTTGAAGCGAGTG
The DNA here is from genome assembly GCF_053919585.1 of Euprymna scolopes. NCBI lineage: Eukaryota > Metazoa > Mollusca > Cephalopoda > Sepiida > Sepiolidae > Euprymna > Euprymna scolopes. The sequence goes on along the minus strand of NC_136489.1, from coordinate 167,761,442 downwards.
TCTCAAATGATGGAGGCCTGAACAGAGCTGAAAGGGAGAAACAGACCAAATATCAAGGTCTCATGTATGATATGAAAAAACATCTCTCATACCAGTTATCATAGGTGCCACAGGGCTTATGAAGAAGAATCTGAAGTCCTACCTTACTAATATTCCTGGTGAACCAAGTGCAAAAGAGATCCAGACAATTTCCCTGAAGGGAACAACGACGCTCCTTAAAAGAGCTCTCGGTTGGTTTCAATATAAAGCAGGGCAATGTTGGCAGCTAATTTGGCTGCCCCATACCCAGCGGTACAAGCTTCAAAGGGAGAATAAACAAAAACATATATATATATATATATATATATATATATATATATATATATGTTGTCAGCGACGTACAGTCCTGTTTCGTTGTATCACAACTCATCAGTGCTGCTGGACTAGCATCTCTCCCAAGCCGAGGATTAGACCTAGAGCTATTGCGTTGACAATCAGTTCTACCGATTGACCGACGGTAGTGGTGCCCGTAAATTATCTCCCCAAATGTATATTTAGCAAACATTTGCCCACCACTTTTACAGTGCTCTAATCGCTTGTTTATAAATATACATCAACACAAACACACACACACACACACACACACACACACACACACACACATATATATATATATATATATACTAGCAAAAGGACCCGTCGTTTACTGGGTTCAAAAACAGCCTACAGAAAATGGACTCTGATTTTTGAAAGTATGATAGGTTAAGAAAAGGAAGAGTTGTAAAGAGATAGCTTCGAATTTGGGAGTATCAAAACCAAAGCAAAATATTATGGAAATAAAAATAAAATACATACACCCCATAATTTATTATACTATACCTGTTCACATTGAAACACTTATCACAATATTCTGTGTATCTATATTAAAAAACCTTGTTAAAATTTGTGACATATTTCCATTCTATGGAGGTCATGTGCGAACGAACACCCCATAATTTTATTATACCATGTCTCTTCAAACTGAAACATAATTATCAAAGTATACTTACGCAGATAGATATGAAAAGTCTTTATTAAAGTTTGTGCCTATTTCCATTCTATGGAGGTCAAGCGCGAACACAGACCCCACAATTTTATTATACCATCTCTATTTAAGTTAAAACATACTTATCAAAGTATTATTATGTACATCTACATCAAAAACACTTGTAAACGTTTTATTTTTATTTTACATTTTTTATTTCCATACTTTGTTGACCAGGCGTGTACGCAGACTCATAATTTTAATGAATCATCATTATGCCAGATCAAACATACCCATTCCTGTGTCTCGATACATCTTTTCTCATTATATGTGATCAGTTTTCTATAATACTCAAACATACAGGATCCTATTCGTTGACCAGATACACACAGAGACGTTCAGCTTTATATTATAGATATACATACATGCAAGTAACCATTGATTTTAATCGTTGAATTAAGATGTGATTATTAATTTGATTGCCGTCATTATATTATACGATGATTGTTTCGCAGAGCCAATCCTGGAAATGAATGCATTTCTGAATTTATTACAGAGTAAGGTTTTCCTTTACTATATATTTTATTCGCCATGCAAACATTTAACACATTCGAAGTTGATGGAAGTAAAAAAATTTATTATCATATATCCCCTTTTCCCGATCTCGAATCGAATTAAAAGCAATAACCTGACTTTCATAAGAGTGAATAAACATGTAAATTTATGGTTTAGCTTAAGTTTTAAATTCTTTCGTTTTAGATTGTATCTTCAAATTCTTCTATAAAGACCAGCTATACACAGAAATGGACACATTTTATGAGGATTTGCGAAACACTATTTCGATGCAAATTCCATGTGCATGATTCAGAATGCTGAATGACATTGCACGTCATTTACAATGTAATAAACTGTTAAAATCATAAAAAATGTAATCAATTTCACACTTCGTAAATCTCTGCAACTATGTATGGATTTTTTCACGACTTTATTTGTGACATTGAATTCATGATGCATCTGAACAGCCCATCAATTTACGTTTTATAATTAAAAAAAAAAAGGTAAAACACTGACAATAGGTTAATAAACAATAACTTTTTTATATTTGTAAATCTCTTGCCAGAATTTTAACACTTAACACTATTGCGTTAAGTTTTGTATACGTTGAAAATATATGAGGATAGATTATCGAAATATAAAAAAAATCACAAGTTATCGACCGTTTGGCGTCAAAAAATAGATCCAACTGTGTATTTCGTGGCAGCAAATATATATTGAAGAAATATAAAAAAAAACAAAATAAATTTTTATCTATATATTATCTATATATTAATGTGTTTATTCTCTTCGACCGTTACCATCTTAAACATCTCTTAAAGTAAAAATGGAATATTCGAAATCGTCCCAATAACCAATTCTTTAAGATAAGTTAGTTATCGCCAGGTAGGCGCCACCGCCGCGGAAACCGCTACCACCACTCCTAAAGACACCACCGCCACCACCACCGCCGCCACCATAACCGCCATAACCGCAACGGAACTAATATTGTAGTGAAGGACATTCTAGCGTTTCCTTCAGTGGAATTTACATGGGGTCTGCTAGCCCGTTTTTATTGCTCACACTAGTAGACCACTTCATACGTTACAACATAATAATGTTAGTATAAAGATGGGATAAATAGAATTGTTTTCTTTATTTTATACTATAAATACTATCAAAGCTGTTGGGTGGAAAACATATTGACTTTGATATCATTTTTTATTCTTCCTCGTGTTCAATCTAAATCAACCCAGAAGCACTCAATAACTACTTTGCTGTCAATTGGAGACGAAAAAAAATTGAATGAAATATATGTAAAATGTCATATATAAAGAGAAATGAAAACAGAATAATAACAGGAATAATATTCTTTAATGAACAAAATATACAACAATATAAAATCTGCAGCTTTAAAATAAACGTTTGCTACTTAAACTACATAGTAAGTTTTAAATAAAACCTCATATGTTTTACTACAAAAGTTAAGCCGTTACGAAGAGGAAATTGAGACTATAAAATTGAGCGATATATTGAGCTCTTGATTTCTCTCCACTATTGTAAATGCACCTTTTCTAGCGATTACAGTATAAAGAAAAAAAAACACGCGTTTTCATATGATGGGCGTTGAGAAAAGCAATGTATTTAAAGTTATTCTAAAAGTTAAAGACCTTCAGAAGCAGTAGTATTTCCACAAAAATCAGCAACCATTGAATTTCTCGATTTTATTTTGCTACATAATTGCTCCCGTTCTAAACACAATTTTGCAAGAGATAACACCATATATATATATATATATATATATATATATATATATATATATATATATATATATATATATGTATATTGATATATATATAGTAATTTATAAAATATATATGGCGATTAAGCTACACTGAATATTCGGCGTTTCATCCACTATAGGATTTGTCAGGCTTATGCGCATAAGCCTGACGAATCCTATAGTTGGATGAAACGCAGAATATTCAGTGTAGCTTAATCGCCATATATATTTTATAAATTACTAACTAGCTCTACCTACGTATTGAGCACTTTTGAAGTAAATACTTAAAGTTTACGCATAAATCTATACTTTTGTATATTAAATTTATGTGAATAAATGAAGTAGTTATATATATATATATATATATATAGAGAGAGAGAGAGAGAGAGAGTCAGACAGAAACAGAGACAGAGAGTATGATAGATAGATAATGAGAAAGAAACTTAGCAATGCAGAACCAAAAACATGATATATATATATATACATTAATATAATATATACATACATTTATATACATATATATATACATATATATATATATGTATATATATATATTCAATACATTAGAAGGGCCAAATATATTTATTATTATTATAACCCCAAGTGTATGAAGTTAATAATCAATTTTATCATGTCTATTGAAACAATTTGTAATGGATTAAGTTAATTTATTTGAGATTGTAATAATAAAACACACAAACACACTAATACAAACATACGCAGGCTCAGACTCCCATATATATATCTATATATATATAAAAATGTGAAGTTGGTTCGTTCGGAATTAATTGTCTAAAAAACCACTGGACGGATGGCTTCCACGTTTTGGTATAGTATGTTTACTATATCCATGTGTGTTTTTATATATTTCTTTTTAATTATAACATTATACTTAATTTTTCTATGATAAATAGGTAGATTTCTTTGTATCGAGAGGCCATTTTTTTATTTAGGGACAATTATTTATTACCGCTTCCTGTCACGTGACCAGTGTTACAATTTAGCGGTTTTCCTGCTATATCTGGAGATTTCGGTTACAATCTAGCGGGAAATTCTAGAAAATCTGGAGGTATTTGGCACCCACACACCCACATTAGAAAAGCGCTTGAAAATATTCAATGTAAGTAAAACAAGTAGCATTTATTGCCTTTGGTAACAATTATTTATTAACTATTTGTTTTGTTTTTTACCTTTTTTCCGACTAACCATTCTTAAATCTCCCTATAAAATCGATTTTTCCAAGTACATTTTAGGTGGGGGGGGGGATTCCAACCTCCGAAGTTTGGGTTTGTATTATTGTACACATAGATTCGAAAAAGTTGTCAAAAAACAAATACATAACAAATAAATGTTATCAAAGGCAAGATAAGTTACTTTTCTGCCAAACTGGATATTTAAATTAACCACACGTGGTCTCAAAATGAATGACGACGCTCAAAGTGTATACACATTTTGACTCCTCCCTTTACTTAAAACTTCACCAAAAATCAGGAAATTAACGAATTTTAATGAAACTTGTAGTATTTTTCAAATATTGATCGCAGAATATAATGAACTAATTACTTTTACTTAATACTTAGTGAAAATATTTTATTTTGTTTAAACAAAAAATACCTTTACTAAAGTTATGGTTTTCAGTAGTAAATAAAAAACGCAAGAATTTATTTTTTGCTTTTTTTAAAGCATCGTAATTTGTAACAATAAAAAATAATTTTTACAGTAACATTACGAAAAAAGCCCCTAAAGTCCGTATTAATGTATTCGATATAACTCGAAGAAAAATGAATTATCGGATACTATTCAGGAAATTAAAGATTCAATTAGATTCCTATTTCAGTCACCTAAATTATTTAAGGTGAAATGAGTTTAGCAATTTATAGCCAAACCTAAATATTTTTTTTTGATAAATATCCAGATACGCTACTACAGAACACCGACCACTCTAATTTGTTTTTTTTTGGGGGGGATGGGACAAATATATAACAAATAAATGTTATCAAAGGCAAGATAAGTTACTTTTCTGCCAAACTGGATATATTTTTCGTGTTTTTATTCAATGTAATATGTTTATTCAGCTCAAAAAACATACAGTGTTTACCGATGTATTTGAACTTTCAGATGGTGTCTCACACCCTCTTTAACATCGTAAGTTTGGAAAAAGGCCTTATAAATAAAAAACTATACAAAATACGGGTTTGTATTACTGTACACATAGATTCGAAAAAGATGTCAAAAAACAAATTATAACAAATAAATGGTATCAAAGGCAAGATAAGTTACTTTTCTGCCAAACTGGATATTTTTTTCGTGTTTTTATTCAATGTAACATATTTATTCAGCTCGAAAAACATACAGTGTTTACCGATGTATTCGAAAATTCAAGATGGCGTCTCACACCCTCTTTAACACCGTAAGTTTGGAAAAAGGTGTCATAAATAAAAAAAAACTATACAAAATACTATTAAAAACCCGCCGAATATATGTCAACCTATGTCACAGTAGCATGCATTGAGCGGGTTTTTAACAATATTTTATCCGGTTTGTTATTTATAACATCTTTTCCAAAACTTACCGTGTTAAAGAGAGAATCAGACGCCATCTTGAATGTTCCAATACATCGGTAAACACTGTATGGTTTTCGAGCTGAATAAAAATGTTACATTGAATAAAAACACGAAACTATATCCAGTTAGGTAGAAAAGTAACTTATCTTGCCTTTGATAACATTTATTTGTTATATATTTGTTTTTTTTTGACAACTTCTTCGAATCTGTGTACAGAAATACAAACCCAACATTCAGCTCGAAAAACATACAGTGTTTACCGATGAATTGGAAAATTCAAGATGACGTCTGATTTTACTCTTTAACACGGTAAGTTTGGGAAAAGGTGTTATAAATAAAAAAAAACTATACAAAATACTATTAAAAACCCGCCGAATATATGTCAACCTATGTCACGGTAACATATATTGGGCGAGTTTTTAACAGTATTTTATCTGGGTTTTTATTTATAACACCTTTTCCCAAACTTACCGTGTTAAAGAGAGAATCAGACGCCATCTTGAATTTTCCAATACATCGGTAAACAATGTATGTTTTTCGAGCTGAACAAACATGTTACATTGAATAAAAACACGAAAAATATATCCAGTTTGGTAGAAAAGTAACTTATCTTGCTTTTGATAACATTTATTTGTTATATATTTGTTTTTTTGACAACGTTTTCGAATCTATGTGTATAGTAATACAAACCCAATATGTTACATCGAATAAAAAGACGAAAAATATATCCAGTTCTTGTCAAAAAAACAAATATATAACAAATAAATGTTATCAAAGGCAAGATAAGTTACTTTTCTGCCAAACTGCATATATTTTTCGTTTTTTTATTCAATGTAACATATTTATTCAGCTCGAAAAACATACAGTGTTCACCGATGTATTCGAAAATTCCAGATGGCGTCTCACACCCGTTCAACACCGTACGTTTGGAAAAAGGTGTTATAAATAAAAAACTATACAAAATACTATTAAAAACCCGCCGAATATATGTCAACCTATGTCAAAGTAACATGTATTGAGCGAGTTTTTAACAGTATTTTATCCGGTTTTTTTATATATAACATCTTTTCCGAAACTTACCGTGTTAAAGAGAGAATCAGACTCCATCTTTAATGTTCCAATACATCGGTAAACACTGTATGGTTTTCGAGCTGAATAAAAATGTTACATTGAATAAAAACACGAAAAATATATCCAGTTTGGTAGAAAAGTAACTTATCTTGCCTTTGATAACCTTTATTTGTTATATACATATTTGTTTTTTGACAACTTCTTCGAATCTATGTGTACAGAAATACAAACCCAACATTCAGCTCGAAAAACATACAGTGTTTACCGATGTATTGGAAAATTCAAGATGGCGTCTGATTCTCACTTTAACACGGTAAGTTTGGGGAAAGGTGTTATAAATAAAAAACTATACAAAACACTATTAAAAACCCGCCGAATATATGTCAACTTATGTCACGGTAACATATATTGAACGATTTTTTAACAGTATTTTATCTAGGTTTTTATTTATAACACCTTTTCCCAAACTTACCGTGTTAAAGAGAGAATCAGACGCCATCTTGAATTTTCCAATACATCGGTAAACACTGTATGTTTTTCGAGCTGAATAAACATGTTACATTGAATAAAAACACGAAAAATATATTCAGTTTGGTAGAAAAGTAACTTATCTTACTTTTGATAACATTTATTTGTTATATATTTGTTTTTTTTGACAACGTTTTCGAATCTATGTGTACAGTAATACAAACCCCACCGACCACTCTAATTTGTTTGGGGGCGGATCTGATGTTGGGGCGCGCTCGCGCCCCAACATCACATCCGCCTCCCCCCAATGTACAAAGTAAAATCTTCGGAAAATGTTAAATAGTGTTCTAATTGGTAAATGTCGGTGCGTTACTTACGGAAAATTTGAAAATTCGATGTTCCAGGTAAAAAAAAAAAAAAAACAGATAAATTAACCCCCCCCTACTCCAACTTGGTGTGCTTTCCTTTTCTTATTTTATTTCTTTTTCAGCTAATTTTAAATTTTCCACCCAAAAAGCACTATCATGTATTTTTTCAAATTAGAAAATTCTACGTCCTGGAAAAAAAAATCCCCCCCCTCAACGTAGTTTGCTTGGTGAAGCCGTCGTTTATGCTACAGCGTGCATGCGCGTAGCATAAACGGAAGCTGCAAAATGGTGGAAAGAAGGTCGTGGGTTCAGGGGTAAATACCACGCAAACGGTAAATTTGCCCCAAGTTTGACTATCAGATTCGTTATCAGCGACCTCAATTACCTATACAAAAACAAATTAGAGTGGTCGGTGTTCTGTAGTAGCGTATCTGGATATTTACCTTTTTTTTCTTGCTTAAAAATATAGCATTAATACAGTAAGTTAGGTAAACTGACTTTCGAGACTTCGTCTGTATGGATTAGAATAAGAAAACAAAACCACCAGTACATCATGTGCAATTTGTGACGCTGTTCTATTTCAGAAACGGATGTTTTTTTTTCAAATATTTGTACTGGTGTTTTTGTTTTCTTAATCTCATTCATCAAGAGGAACTTTAGAAATAAAGACTAAACGTTGACGAACAAATAACTCGGTCTGTTCCCCCTCTCTCTCTCTCTCTCTCTCTCTATATATATATATATATATATATATATATATATATGCATGTATGTATTCCAACAAACCTCTGCCCTTGATAGAGGTAAGGCTAGAACTTGCTGCTATGGTTTCAAATAATTTGAAATAACAGCAAGTGAAGATTGATTCCAAATATTTCTACTATATCTCCCCTATTTTGGAAATATGGTACAACATTAATATATCGAGTTTGAAATAATCCTTATACAGTGTGAAATTTACTTCATGTATGAAACTCAAAGAGAGGAGATATAACATCTGAGGAATATTTGCCATCAAGTTTCTCCTTTGTTGTTATTTTAGAACATTGAAATTATTGCAACAAATTCAAGTCTCCTCCTCATCAAGGCTAGAGTTTATGGGGAAATATCAGATATTTTGCAATTCATATGCAAAACTAAGAAAATAAATGAATATGATTGAACCAGTTTATGGCGGTAAAATGTGCCAATAATAGGCTCGAGATGATGGATGATTCCCTTAATGTTCGGGCTTATAAGCAAATGTCGCAGAACCCACTACAAAAATCAGGTCATTACTTTTCGAACGAGCCTTCATTAGTTAAATTCTAATTAATATTTGCTGAGATTTAAAAATTACAAAACATTAAAAAAAGGTTGCATATCTATCTATCTATCTATCTATATATATATATATATATATATATATATATATATATATATATATATATAATTTAAAGGAGATTAGAATAATAGTCTAAAGAGCTAAGTGTATTTTAATGTAACAGTGAAATTACTAGTTTAATTAAAATACAGGAAATAGAAAGTGCTCGTTGTAATTTAGATATATAATAAGCTCGATAGTTAAATGTCCTAGAGCTAATTCAATATTAAGTAATGTGATTTACAATTTAAAAATTAAAACAAAAATTTTAAATTTAAAAATCAAATTTTAATTAAATTAAAAATCAGTTTCATAAGAAGGAACAACAACAAAATCAATTATCTGTACGATCGTTTCGGAAATCCGTGCTTTTTATTGTGGTATACATGAAGTTATGTAGAACAATTATATATAGTTTTTTTGGTAAGCACGGTCTTCTCATCAGCAAATTTAGGAGGATTTTTACTGAATTTAAAAGACACCATAAATAAACCTAGCATTAAAAGTAAGGCAGATGAATCTGAAAAAATTGAAATAAAAGGTTTGGATTTAAAATTTATAAGAAAATTAATATGGGTTAGAGATAGAAATAAATAGAAAAAAAAAAATTTTTGAATTTACATAATAAATTTGATTTAAAAATATATAGAGATAGTTACCTTTTAGTTTTTCTTTGCTTACCAATCTTAACAGGACCTTTCACAGATGAATATATCTTCATTCCATGCATTCCTATAATTCCACCGGATACATCAATACACTTTAGCAAATTGCACTTTCCAATTTTATTGTCATTTGCAATAACCATCAACAAAGCACAGGGAACAATCTTTACAATTGTGGGCCTTACAGTTACACACTGACTGTTTTTTCACATGGACAATTTATGTTACATATTCAAGAGTCACCAAACCGGAAAATTTCTATATCAGCTAAGAAAATGGAACAACAAAAACTGTGTACCCATGCAAAATGGAAATTTAAACCTATAAGAAACATGCTTTTTCTCATTTTGGAACTTTTTCCATTGCGCCAATTTGAGCCACAGCAACGCGTGGCAGGGTACAGCTAGTATATATATATATATATATATATATATATATATATATATATATATGTGTATGTGTGTGTGGGTGTGTGTGTTTATGTATATATATATATATATATATATATATATATATATATATATATATGTATGCAGTGTGTGTTGTGTGTGTACATATGGATCTATCTGTACTCGTTGCAAAATTGAATAGTAAAATGCTCATAGTGTTGGTTCTATCGGACGAAAGAACATTATGATAGACCGGCTTTTTGAAGATTACTATACTATTATATAATTTAAATTTTATGAAAATTTGTAAAATAAAACCTATATATATATATATATATATATATATATATATATATATATATATATAGTAAAATATACCAAAATTTGCTTAAATTTTTATGTATTGTGTCCTGCCAGGCAGCTTCCGTCTCTCTGTTTCGGTTGTTTTCTCTGTGACCTTGTAAGGCAATTTATGTATATATATATATATATATATATATATATATATATATATATATATATATATATATATATATATAAGTACACAAATTCATATTTTCTATACACACAATCATTTTTCAAAGATAAACATCTGCAATTAAAAACATATTCCAGATTGTGACTTAAAAAGTGTCGACAGCCCCTGCTTTAATATATACAAAATAAATTATACTAGATTGTCCAATGTATCTACAGCTTTATTAAAAATATAAAGGAACATTTCTGAAAGAAATGTTTTCCAATCAGTTCATACTATCTTCCGTACACCACGATCTACGAAACTACAAATAATAATGTTTCCCGGATATAAATTGCGATGTTTATCTGTTCGATACGCCCTCCTAAAATATGTGTCCCCATAGAGCAGGTAGCACCCCCTTTTATTATGTTTTAATAAATTTCTACGTGTCCATGACAAGATATTACTTATCCGCCATCTGTTATTCTCTCGGATTGATTGCTAGCAAATATACCAATCTTATTTTAATCGTTAAATTATTTTACAACATTAAAACTCAATAGTTAAATACACGCTCATTGTATTAGTAAAATGTCGTAATTATTCTAAATATTACATACGCATTTATACTATACATAAATAGAACTGATATACAGAACTAATCTAAAAGCGACATGTATGTATGTATGTTTGTGTGTATGTCAGGATGTCTGCTAAAAACTTTCGACAGATGCGACGAAAATTCATACACTCGGTATCAGATCGAATCTCCATCCTTTGCTCGAAAAATATCGAAATATTGGCCAAAAACGTTAACTTTTTCACCCCGAAATCGACAATTCTCGACAGGGGGAGGTCAACAAAAACGGTCCTCTCGTGACAATGACCGATTCTACGCATGAATCAGATGACGTCGTGACCTGATTTACTTTATATAGTCGAAAAACAGAACAAATTTGTGAACGTCGCCTTAGCCTAGTTGGTTAAGTCCTCGGTTCATTATCTAAACGGTTTGGGTTCGAATTGTGGTGTGAGATGTTTTTTTTTAATTTCAATATCGAAACGGGCTTATTTAAGCCATTTTTCACGATTTCGTATTTCTGTTTTAATCGTTCGTTTGCCTTACGTTAGTTTTTTGTGTTTTTTTTCCACTTAGTGTCAACGTTGTTTTCTTTTTTACTTCGCTTATAACAAACAAACCCACGTCGTCGTCGTAACGCTCGACGACTTCCGGCCGCGCACCTGCCAATTTGGTTCTTAAAGAAATTCATACAACTTTCACTACCTCATTCTGGCTGGCCGATTTTATTTTCAAACTTCGCCTCAGGGCTTCGGGTTCGATCCCCCCCGGGTTCTTTTTTATTTAATACCACACACACCTCCAAACACCCAGACATTGCCGGGTACCCCCCGCTAGTCTATTATTTAAATCTCACCTGAATTATTAATGTACGTTTATATGTCTCGGAAAAACTTTTGACAAAGGCGACGGATCAATGCATTCATGGATCCTTCCAAAGGAACAACGAACAAAAATTCCGACAATATAAATTCGAACTAAAAGCTCCATACATATGGGAGCAAATCGTGCCACCGTTTTGCAAAAGGACTATACCAGAAGAAAATAACTTTAAATTGCTGTTACTTCTGAATTAAATGTGAGTTTAAAGGTATGGCTTTCGTTTGTGGAATTCATTTGATTCTGCAGGGAGGAAATTGAGTGTGTGAGAAAGAAATTTCTTACAATACTTCATGTAAGAGGCAATACATAATACTTTTTCTTTTAACAAATACAAACCATTGATATATTTAGTGACAGTTGACCAGTTATTTATAAATAGTTCACGCATTTATACGGACAAACTCGCATTTATATCTCAGCGAAAGTACTATTAACTATGCCATTTGTGGACACCGAAATATACAGGATTTTGTTTACTGCGAATGCAAATACGTATATTTTCGTACATCAACGAGACATGTCATCTCTAGTATTTTTCAAGTTTGGTGATTGACTGTGGGGAGGGGACCTAACAAATACATTTTTTTTGTGGTGGGGGCGGGAATTACATTTGAAATATGAAATAACGATAAATTTAATTATTTTTTATGATACCATTCTGTACTTTCTAACAATTTTATAAACAAAACGAACCCCAAAATATGACAAAATCAATTTTGTGAGGGGGGGATTACATTAGAAATATAAAATGCCAAAACATTTCTTTTGTTTTTGGAATTAATTTTTGATAGATTTTTATTTATTTATTTATTTTTTGCGATTGCCCGGCATTCATTGCTATTTTTAGTGAAACAAAAGTTGTAATGCTTTATTTTTAATTATTTTTTTTGTTGGGGGGGTTCTTTCTAGTGCTCAATATCTAGAGAATAGTTTCTTCTCTTTATAGCCCTTCTGCCAAAATATCTGGTGGAGAAGATATCACATACTTCTTTTTTGAGGCGATTACATTTGCATGTTTTCATCCATTCACAAACTGTTTTCCATTTTTTTTCAAATTTGAACATCCTATACGTGAGCTTTGAATCATTCGTAAACAAACTTAACTACAAGTTTCTAGATTATTTTGTGTTTCTTTCACAAAACCTTTCGTACACCGATTAAACCTGCTAGTATCAGTTGTAAATATACTCACCTAGCTTCCATATTTTTGTATTCAATATATCTGTAAAGCGTCCTGTCCTATAAATTTTCGTTAGTTCAAATATTTACGTAAGGTTTCCGACACAGACGACATCTGACACATAAATTTATTTATTTCTGAGAGCGAAGGAGATTTTTTTTTTAATTTGAAAATATATTTAATATTAAATGAATAAATAACCTGTTGCTTGTATTTTGCTGAGTTACTTTTTTGCGGAAATTCATTGAATAACATCATGTTGGGGCCAAGATCAAAGTGTTGTATCAGTCTTTCAGATACAATACTTCGCTTCTCTTCTTGGATCTTCTTGTTGAACGTCCAAGGGGGGCTTTCTCACTACAATGTATAGGAAGCCGACATTTACTGGTCTATATGTGGACTGGTTGTCTTTTGTACCAAAATCACACAAGGTCGGCTTAATTCATACTTTGGTACACAGAGCCCTGATGATTTTTTCGTCTAACAGATTAGACGCCGAACTCGATAAGATCAGGGAAATATTCATCAATAATGGTTATCCTGTTGACCTTATTTATGACTGTATTTTCAAAAAAGGTTGTGGATTCTAAATCCCCTAAAAAGTTTGGACTTTTGAAATGCCCAGTTTATTTAAAATTACCGTGAATTGGGGAACAGAGAAACAGACTTTCCAAACAGATTCACAGAAGTATTTACGACTGCTTTTATTCCGTGTCCTTGTGTTTGATATATACTACGAGCCATGCTTTTCCTTCTTTTCACAAGGATAGTTTGTCTTACATACAAAATAGCAATATTGTGTATCAATTAAAATGCCAGTGCGATGCTGGTTATGTTGGGCGAACATCCTTGCATCTTTTGACTCGTATAAACCAGCATGTTCCATCGAAAATCAGACAAGGGAGGATGGGTTCTGGTAGTCTCCCTCCTTCTGCAGCCTTGGAGTCTGCTATCGACCAGCATTTGGTTGATAACCCGTGCTGTGCCGATAGATATAAAATAGAATGGTTCGAGGTGCTACATAAAGAGGACTCCAGAAACCATTTAAAGATTTTGGAGTCTATCTCTATTGCGGTGCGTAAACCGTCTTTGTGCCGAACTTTGAATCTTTTCTCCCGTTTTTTCCCTCGTTGTGCCATTATTTTAATCGTTTTAAAACGTAATAAACTTAATTTTAGTTGTCCCCGTACTTTTGGCACATTCAATAGTTCCCCATTAGAACTCTTTAAAGTTTCGACATAATATTATTTTTTACGCTATCGATCTTCTTCTGATGAGATGCTAGCCGAAAGAGCTTTTGAGAAACGTCCGCCTATTTTATTTAAAACTATATATAAATTTTGTACCTCCAAATATTTATATATATATATATATGTATATATATATATATATATATATATATATATATATATATATATATATTATGGGGGTTGTAAGTTTTAATTTCTATATTCATGATTATATAAAAAAAATGCAACTCCCATGATTACATTTATATTTAAACCATAATAAAAACATTGTATGCATATTACACTTTGATCATTAAATTATTTAGACGAATATTATGAAAATAGTAATTACATTTATCGCTAAAATAAGGAAGTAACTAATGCCTCAAAGTAAATGTATTAACGCGTGAAATATACTGAAATTCTACAATAAAGAAACGCCACCATTGTGAATAAAAACAGACAACTTGAACAACCTCAGATCAAAGTATATACAAGGGCGTGCAATAAGTAATGTCCCTGACCCACTTCCCATAGAAGTAGAGCAACTAAACTTGGCACAATTATTAGTAATGCTCTATATAGGAACCACCCAGAGTTATGCATTTCTCCCATTGTTTGATACAGCTCTGGAGACCGTATTTGTAGAACACCCCAGGTTGGTCTTCCAACCACGATGTGACTTCAGAAATAAAGGCTGCATCATCTGGGAAAAGCTTTCTTTTCCAAAACAACTTCATGAC
Source organism: Euprymna scolopes (assembly GCF_053919585.1). Taxonomy (NCBI): domain Eukaryota; kingdom Metazoa; phylum Mollusca; class Cephalopoda; order Sepiida; family Sepiolidae; genus Euprymna; species Euprymna scolopes. The sequence goes on along the minus strand of NC_136489.1, from coordinate 167,746,160 downwards.
TGAAAAGAGTCAGAGGGTGCAAGGTCAGGAGAGTAGAGAGGATGGAAAAGGATTTCATGAACACACGCCTGTGCTTCTGATCTGGCGACATGCGATTTGTGGACCGGAACGTTGTCCTGCAGGAGGAGGGTACCTTTGCTGATCTTGCCCTGCCTCTTGATTTTGATAGCCTCCCTTAATTCCTCAAAAGTGAAGCATAATACTTCCTGAAATTGTGGTACCCTTCGCCAGGAACTCTGTCATCACCACTCCGTCCTAGTCCCAAAAGACTGTGAGCATGACCTTGCCAGCGGAGAGCTGCACCCTTGCCTGCTTTGGAGGTGGTGAGTCGAAGTTCTTCCACTGCCTTGACTGGGCTTTGGTCTCTGTATCATAGTGATGGACTCAGGTTTCATCCTGTGTAATCAGTCTTTTGAAAAATTTTGTACTCATCTTCTTAGCACATCTCCAAATTCATCCATGACAGACAGCTTATGCATATGCAAATGGTCATCAATGATAGTTTCCACAGGCCCTCTACTAATCTTGACATCTTGGGCTATTTGGCGAATAGTAATGCGCCAATCTTCCAAAATGGCAGCCTCAACTTGAGGGATAGATTCCATCATCAATGGCATAAGGAAGCGACCAAGTCTGAGAGCTGTTTCCACAGACTTCCGGCCATGTTTTAATTCACGATGCCAGCATTTTACAAGGTCATATGATTGTGGCATTATCACCATAAGATTCTTTCATTTCATCAAAAGTCTCCTGTGGTGTGCGTCCTTTCAAATACAAAAACCGGATCACTGTTCGACATTAAATAGGCTCCATTTCACACCTGACTCAGTTCAAACACCTGTAAAACAGACACCACAATTAGTTCAGAGTTGTAATTTATCACATAACCCGCAGAGATATAAACAATTGCACAGGCAAAATTTCAGCTAGATTAGACAACTGAAAGTTGGGTCAGGGGCATTACTTATTGCACGCTCGTCGTATCTGCTTATTAAGTTCTAAAACTAAAACGTAGCCCTGATAAATATGGTTTAACTTAAATAGGAATCGTATAATAAAATTGTTGTGTCTGTGTTCGCGCCTGGCCTCCATAGAATGGAAATAGGCACAAACTTTAATAAAGACTTTTCATATCTGTCTGCGTAAGTATACGTTGATAATTATGTTTCAGTTTGAAGAAATATGGTATAATCAAATTATGGAGTGTTCGTTCGCATCTGCCATCCATAGAATGAAATATATCACAAAGTTTAACAAGGTTTTTTAATACATATCCACAGAATATTGTGATAAGTGGTTCAGTGTAAGCAGGTATGGTATAATAAGTTATGGGGTTTATCTACTTTATTTCTACTTTCATCATGTTTTGCTTTAGTTTTGATACTCCCCAAATTCGAAGCTATCTATTTACAACCCTTCCTTTCAATAACTTGTCATACTCTAATAAATCCATTTTCTGTAGGCTGTTTTTGAACCCAGTCCACGACGAGTACTTTTGCTAGCATATATATATATATATATATATATATATATATATATATATATATATATATATATATACATATATATATATATATTGATATCTATTTTTTTGCAGAAACACTTATTCTTCAGTTAATTGTTTATTATTTATATGTATCTACGCACAACGAATCAGATTCAATTTCATGATACTCATATGAACCACACAATATTAACGATGATATTTCATCATATATTCTGCACAACTAGGATTAGAATCCTTGAACGTATTTCACATTTTTTGTGTCTTTAACTAAAACTAATGCTTCTATATTTTTAGCTTCTTGTATTTATAAGTGCAAGATCTTTTATGTCACGCATGTTTCTTTAATATTCTAAGTAAATTGGTATTAATTGATTGTAAAACTCAATGCAGATGCGTCAGTAAATAAATCTACACACACATCCAGGCTAGTTAATTATGTTAAGACAGAACATTGTGTTCTAAGTTTCCAAGAGCGTATTATCATGTCGGTAATAACAATTGTCAGCTTTAACCTAGATGTCAAAGCCGTCTAAGAAAGAAAAATTGATACATTTTAGCCAATAACTAACAGTTGTAGTGTAATGTTGTGGGGTTGTGTTCATATATACTTTGTGTTATTGTGTGTCGTGTTACTAAATGTCTATATTGATGTTCTTCATTATCTAAACCATAAGTTATCGTTTTTCATTCTATTCATGTTCCGTGATCATCTGTGTGTTACAGCCATTAACATAAACACATACATGTATTTCGACATGCTTCATCAACTTTTCAAATGTTTCGTTGGTCTTTTGGTTCGCCTGGAATTTCATCTGTTCTTGGATAAAAGTTGGAACTTGTGGACGAATGCATTTCAACCCCAAGACGAATAGAACGAGCGTTGAGTGGTTCATTCTAGTCTTCAATTTTGAGACACGTCAGTTCCCACCCAAGGAGGGGGGTAGACAACCGTTAACGCATCCGCTTTTTAAGCGTCCAAATATACACTTGACTATATGTCCAGCCAAGCTGAACACGTCACAAAAACACGTATTTTCGGTCAGGTATTTTAGAACTTCCGGTGCAACTTGTCCATTTTACACCTTCAAATGTTTTGACAATTTCTATTAAAACACATCTTCAGATCTCATCTCTTGTTCATCTCGCCAGTTAAATAGATAGATACATCAATAGATAGATAAAGGCAGATAGTACTGGGTTACATGGTACCAGTAGTATATGACATGACCTCACACACATATATATATATGCATATATATATATATATATATATATATATATATACATATAGATAGATCGACAGACTGATAGATACTTTATCATTTCATAACAATATAACAGTGTACACCTATTTCACTATATTAAATATAATTTCGGATATAAGTCGTCACACTTTTTAAGTATTCCTTAATATTTATACTAAACTCTACATTCGCAACAAAAACATGACCTTCCACAATATCAAAGCCAGCCTGATCGATGATATCCGCCAAGTATTTGTTATTCTCACGCCAGCGCTTGTGTAAATGTCATGCTCCTTGTCCCAGACCCGTATCAAAGTGGTTATTGAGGCTGAAGGTGGCTTTATTGAACAGATATTAGGTCCGCTACATTAGGTTACCTGAATTTATTTTCCAAATGAAAGTTTTAAAATAAACTGTGGTGTTGTTTTCTTTAGGATTACAAATTTATCGATCTACGCTGTATATTTTTTACTATATAAGTTATGAAAAATAAAATTACGGAAATAGATCCTCACACTTTTTATGTATTTCCTAGTAAACCGCCAAGCTCCATAAATCATTTGTTAAAAAATGGTATGCATGCACAAATACTTGAATAAAATAGTTCCTTGTTCCCATTTATCAGTGGAGAATTCGTCATTGATACGAATCGAAAAAAAACCCTACTTTATTAAAAGATATGAAAGAACTCGATATCGACAACGATTTTATTTCAGCAATTCGAACGCCGATTAATGTAACACTTTCCTTCTTTTTCATAAGCAGCGATTTTACAACCGACAACATCGTAGATCATGCTCGAACCATAGAAACGACACCGATATATGCATGTTGCTATGTGTATGCACATACGTATTTAGATGTCTGTGCAGGGCGGATGGTGGCTGTTTGCTTCAGCACGGTAACTGAACTCATAGGATGACAAGTTCGAATACAATTTATTCAACTGAAACACATTCGTCAAACCACATTTGATCTCTGTCAAGGTATGTGAATAAAATAAGTATATATTTTAGTATGTATACATGTACGCATATATATATATATATGTATAAATATATAATATATATATATATATATATATATATATATATATATATATATATATATATATATATATATACTAGCTGTACCTGGCCTCGCGTTGTTGTGGCTCAGTTTGTTAAAATAGAATACGTTCCTCAAGAAAAATTTCATTTCGTATTGTTTATTTAATTTTATTATTTTTTGCAATTTTTTTATCAATAAAAGTTGGGGGGGGGTCTCCTTCCCCCCCCCCCCGCCAAATTAATTTTTTACCATGAATTGTTAGGTGAAAGGTTTTTGTTTTTTTTATTTTCAGGAAAACTTGCAATTTTTTAAAAGAAAGTTGTCAGTAAACGTTTCTTTTGGAAAACGGAATTTTCATTATAAAAAATAACAGAGGAATGCTTTATATAAACATTATAAATATTTAGGTGAAAGTAGAGAAAATTTTTTTGTTTTTTTTTCAAGAGAATGTATAAATTATTTTTTGTCAACAGATGTGAGGACAATAAACAGAAAAAATAATCCCATCATTAATTAATTAATTATGCAAAAAAAAAAAAAAATAAATAAAATTTTGATTTAGTGTTTCAACATTTGAACAACGCTCGGTTGAATCCAGTGATTGCCGATCGAACACTAACCATAATTGGAATCCCGGGGGGGGGAGTAAAATTCTGCATGTATACCATTCTTTTAATTTCGCTTTGTTCAATTTTTTGAGAGGGACATCAGCGATTGAAAACAAACAAATTTAGCCAAAATGCAAAAACACTCAACAATTAAATAATTTTAATAAGTGCTAGTTTCTAATACAAATCCTAGTAAATTAATCCACCCTTATTGGAAACACTCAAGGGAAGGACGAAACCAAATTATTGCCAGTATGTTTGGGAGAGGTTTTATTTTTTCTTTTCTTTTTTTCAATATTTTAAGCAGATTTGACACTCAGCTACCATATTTTTTTGGTCGCTCGGTTTCTAATATCATGTAAGTAGATCAAGATGCTTATAACTTACGATAAAACTTGCTGAGTATGCGCTGTTTTACGGTTAGTGTTAAAATGGAACGGAAACTTAAATTTTACTCTGTTTTAATCTTTTTTTTTAATTGTGCTCCCCCAAACGAATACAATTAAAAGAATAATATTTAACAATTGGGCTTTACATATATAAAGCACAAAATATGTTTTTAAAAAGTTATTAACGAAAGGGAAATAATTCCAGTTTTAAACGAAAAAACTCAGTTTGGTATATCTTTTTTTATTTTTTACAAATGTCCAACTTATCGTTCACATTGGAAATGTCGACATTTATAGGTTGTCAGGTACAACAGATAAACACTCCAATATATGCATGTTCAGAACGGCTCTCGTAATAGAAACCCCCAACTTCCCCATGTAAAGAACGACTTTCGGAATAGACACCCCTAACCTAGTCAGCATACAAGAAACCCTATACAAATTTACATTTCGATTGTGAACGATGAGTTGGACGCAATGTAAAACTGTACCGAATTTAAAAGGAACAAAATTTAAATTTCTGTTCCATTTTTAAAACAACCGTAAAGCAGAGCATTCTATGCAAATTTAATGTTATTTTTTTTAAGTAAAAATAATATTTAGGTTTGGATATAAATTCCTAAACTCATTTCATCTCTTCTCTTCTCTTCTCTTTCTTTCTTTCTATATATATATATATATATATATATATATATATATATATATATATATATATAAATGAAATGAACTCATTTTTTCCCGCTGATTTTGACCTTAATAGGATTAAAAATCAAGATATTTCATGCAAATATAATATGCACAAACGGCAGAACAATATCTGAGGTGTGTTTTAGGCTTATTATTTCTCAAATTCCTCGATAATCTTAGATTTCTATACTTTTTCTGCTGAGAAGTCACGACCAAAATCAGTTAAGATCAATAGAAGTGGTAAAATATTTTCTCTCTAATAAATTCCTCCTCCCCCTGCCACCACTTAACACCGTTTGGGGATCGTTCACAAGGAACAGTTGAGAAGAGAACACCGGTTTGGCTTCGTAGTTCTTTCATGTGAAGTTATTTAAAATCACTAAACTAAGCTGCAGTGCTCTGTTGCGTAGTCGTTAGCGTGCTGGACAATTCACATTATATTTTCACGTTCGCGCCGACCTACCGTAGTCGTTTTTTTTCCTAAACAACTGGAATGGACTTTTCTTGGTGGCCGAACTGTTAACGTTGCAGATGTTTTTTTTTGTTTTTTTTTCACACTTTATTTTCCTACTTTTACTCATGACTCCGGGTTTGATCCTTCCTACTTACCTACCATAACATTTTTTAAAGCTCCCCCCCCGTCCCGGAAACAAACACTCGGGCAACGCCGGATACCCCCGCTAGTACTAAATAAACTAGGTGACTGAAACAGGAATCTAATTGAATCTGTAATTTCCTGAATAGTAAAAAGATGATCCTCAATGGTCGACTTGCTGCTAATATCTATTTTTTAGGTATGGGCAAAAATAAACGAATAAGGGGACCTAGGTTCGAAAGCCGATTTATCATTAGGGTTTTTAAGTTTCAGAGAACTTTTGGATTGTATTTTAAAGATTAAGGACTAAACTTAATATCCCAAAGGAAAAAAAAACATTTGTACACGTAAAAAACGTTATAAAAAATGTTTTTACGGCGAGCTTACCAATTCAGCTAAATTTGGAAGTTAAATAAATTCATTGCAAAAATCGTTTTAGAGATAAATATTAGTTTTCTGGGTCTATTTAAAAGATAAGTAAATTAAAGTCCAAATAATTAAATTAAAGTAAAGAAAAACACCTTGTTTGTGCTAAAAGCATCCGTAAATTTCTATTGTAAATGTTTGTGTAAATTTTACCATTTTTAATTGAATTATTCTTCTATGTTCCTTATTTTGAATTACTATTTTTTAATTATTCGCCAGTATTAAATAAAAATTAAATAAAAAATATGTGACAACGAAAGTTTCACATTTTTGCGAACAAGGAAATTATTAAAATCTTGCATATAAAAATTATGCGAGACCTTTAATCAAAAAAAAAGTAGAAATATTTTTGCTATTATAATTATTTTTTGTGAGAATTTTAAATAAATAATGCTTAATTCACTGGTAATATCGGTAGTTCGAGATATTCGTTTTTCTTCGAGTTATATCGAATTCATTAATGCTAATTAAGAGGCTTTTTCCATGTAAAAATTATTATGATTATTTTATTGTTACAAATTACGATGTTTTATTCATATGAAAAAAAGCAAAAATAATTTCTTGCGTTTTTTATTTACTACTGAAAACTATAACTTTAGTAAAGGTATCATTTTAGAAAAAATAATACATTTCCACTGGGATGTAAATAAAAATAATTAGTTCATTATATTCCGTTATCATAATTTGATAAATACTGAACATTTCATTAAAATTGGTTAATTTCCTGATTTTTATAGAATTTTTAAGTACATTTTGAGCATCGTCATAAATTTTGCCTGTATCTACCATTTTTTTATGAATATTTGAGAGGAAAGTCACCACATATGGTTAATTTAAATTAAATTTCAATCACATGGTTACATTATTACTAATCACGTGATTAAATCAATTTTTAAACACGTCGTGGTGAAACCAAAAGATCATTTTAGTGAGGTCACGTGACGGCACGCGGTGATGAAATTTATTCGTCCCCAAATAAGAAAATGGCCACATCGACCATATAGATTAAACAAAAATATATACTTTAAAGAACCCCAACATCTATTAAACTGTAGAAGAGAAATAGCAAATAATTGTGTTCGCAAAATAAAGTTTACTCTAGGATAGCGATACAAATAGTTTTAAACCTAACAGAAACAATAGAAAATATACGAATAAATAAATTAAATAAACATGAATATACATAAACGATCACACATATATGTATGTATATATATATATGTATATATATGTGCATATATGTATGTGCATAAAGATATATATATATATATATAAACTAACAATAAAAAAACCACTAACCTAGTTTTAAAACAGATCCTTTGTCCGATAAAATGCATGCCCATTGGCTGATATGAAGAGGCGCGGTGGATACTAGAAAGCTGATTGGCTTACTAAATCCTCAATAGAAGAGGACCATATAAAAACGATAAACAACCACAGAATTCGCGCATAAGCCTGAGGAATCCTAAAGCGGATGAAACGTCAAATATTCAGTGTAGCTTAATCGCCATATATATTTTATAAATTACTACCTAGCTCTACCTAGGTATTGAGCACTTTTGATGTAAATACCTAAAGTTTACGCATAAATCTATACTTTCTTATATTAATTTTATGTGAGTAAATGAAGTAGTTATATATATATATATATATATATATATATATATATATATATATATTAGGTTGCTATTTTCTAGAGGTAAGACAATCAGCGAAATATACGGATGATTAAGAGAAGAGTGCTCAATACCGAAGTAAAGCAGGTATACTTCAATCTTTTTTCACACAGGCAATAATGTGTTGCTACACAGTCATGAACATTTTCGATCCGCTAGTATTGAGTAACTAGAGACTTTTCCGTCAACCACGCTTACATTGATTTAGCTTTGAAGATAAACGTAGTTGCCTTAAAAGTCTCTATTTACTATATACTATAGTACTGAAACATGATCATGACTGTGTAGCAACACATTACTGCGCATGTAAAAACAAATTGAAAGTATATATTTATGTGTGTGTATGTGTGTGTGTGCAGTGTAATTACTACAGACAAACTTTAAATTGGTAACGCTATTTTATTTTAATTGTATATTTGGAAACTGTCGTTTATTTTGAGGTCGGTTTGACAGTTTATCTTGTAGTTTAAACGATGATGAGTGACACGCTTCACTCGGCGCGAAACTATCGATTTACACAAATAAATATTTGATAAATGTATACTTTCACCATCAATACTCTGATCCGCATTTGATATCCATTGAAATGGATGGCTTTCGTCTTAGGTGAGGCTCCATGTTTTGACAAGCTTCTGGGTTTGACCTTTACTCATGATCTGAAATGGAACACGTACATCAAGTGTGTTGCCAAGGTCGCTGGGAAAATGATGGGATTCTTCTACCGCTCCAGAATATATCTCACTGCTGATGCAATTTTCTGTCTATATAAAAGCCAAGTACGTCCAAGGGTGGAATACTGCTGCCACATCTGGGCTGGAGCGGCTTAAAACAGCCTATCCTGCCTTGACATAGTACAAAATAGATTTCGTGGCTTAGTGGGAGATGCCCATATCTCTTCCCTGCAACCTCTCTCCCACTGAAGAGGTTGCGAGCCTGTCCGTTATTTCCATGGCTAGTGCTCGTCTGAGCTCCAATCTCTTGTCCCCCTCGCCAATCTTTCACGATAAACACCTGTTTAGCTTAAACCACAGTCAACAATTTCTCCCGCTCTTTATCTGTGCCCAAATCAAAACGTAGATTCCATGAACAATGCTTCTTTCTTAGAAGTGCACGCCTGTGGAACTCTTTTCCGTTGGCCTGTTTCCCACCTGACTCCAACTTGGATGTCTTCAAGTCCAACATAAACAAATTCCTGATTAACCCTCCTTAAGTAATACGCTTTATCAAATCTTCAATAATAACGATTACTACGATAGTATCCCATTGGTTTCAGTACACGCAATAACTTTTACCTCCGAGTGGCTTCCGGGCCTTTATACGTGGAGACCACCATGTAAAAAAAGTCCTGAAAAATTGCCACCTCGATGGTGTGATTTAATTCGATTAACTTATTTTCTTTGGGATCTATTAGTAAAAAATGTTTCTCTCATTAATTGTAGACAATTAGGTGCATACTATGAGCGTTTTTCTCACTAGGACACTATAGTAATTGAACTAACTTTTGTTCTAAAAAACCTGAAAACTAATCTTACTTTAACATTAACTAAGTTCTGTAATTTGTTTAGTAATCAACAGAACAATCAATAAAAACAATTAAGTTATACAAGACTTCTGTCTATTACGTCTTAATAATTGATAAATGTGGTATCTATATATGTCGAACCTAAAACAGAAATAAACATTTATTACTTTTCTTTTCTGTACTCGACTCTAATCATTGTAAACTCATTTTCACTCATTGCAAAATATTTAAACGAAACACAATTAAATTATTAATTTATCGGAAATGTATTACTATATTAGTTTACAATATTGTTGATATCGCTTTATATTGATGACAGGTGCGAGGACTAATTGCATCTATTGATAATTGAAAAAAATGTATTGATAATTGATACTTTCGTATTGAAGTCTGGGTTAGTTTACGAACTGTATTAAAAAATACAAATTCTTAAAAAGATATAATGCAACAAGATCGCTCACTTGGCGTTCTGTCGCGTGTTTAGACTCTGCAAACATACAGGCACACACACGCATGAGGGTTGGTAGCTAGAACGCACTGAGTGATGAGAGTGAAGCTGTAAAAACTGATGTCGGTTGAGATTAATAAGTCACTCGATATGTACGAATACAGAGTTACGTCCCATTTTTTTTAATATGACAGATCATTAGTATAGTTGTAAGTTAACAACATTTATGATAATGTCGCGTGTTGAAACTGCAAACAGGAACACACTCGCATGACAGTCGGTAAACAAAAACGCACCGAGTGATGAGGTGAAGCTGTAAAAACTGATGTCGCCGGAGGTGTATGGGTCAAGTAATTGACCCCCACAGCTGTTGTGTCGAAACACCAGATAAGCAACATGTCATATTTATACAAGGGAAGCAGAAGTCAGCAGTCAGTAAGCGACATTAGCACAATCCCGCTGTTTAATCCTCCTGCCCCCCTCCCGTCTACAACGTTGGAGTGTGCACACGCGGCAAGTAATAAAATCAAATATTTTTATTTTTCTCACAGATGTATTTGTGCCGTGTTATTTTTTAAGCTGACAAAAAAGTACCCGTGTTCAACGTAGCTACACCGCAGTGCTTATTCCTTCACGCTATTTCCTACCCTCATTAAACCACACACATAACTTCGTAGAAAACGTTTTATGTAGAAAACTTTTCAATCCGTTTTAATCCGGAAAAACAGGGGCTGCTTAGTATTCAAAATTGAAAAATTGGATTTTTATCTGTTTGTCAACTTTTTCACGTCTGCGTATGCGCGACCATGGAATATAAAAGCTATCGCACTTGACTCACAAACTTTATGTATTGATTTCGATCTCAGCTCGAGTATATCTTTACTTACAAAAAGTGAACTGTTTATATAAAAAATACATAATACGCGTATGATATGTCACCGTTTTTTATTTACTATAATTTGTTAAGAAATTTAACGTTACATTTTATACCAGACAACGCCGGATACACCTTCCAGTATATCGATAAAAGTGAGAATGTGGGTGTGTGTGTGTATGTGTGTGTGTGTGTGTGTGTGTGTGTGTGTGGCACTATTTCCTTGTGCCACTGTTTCTAACACACTCTGCAGCATGGACGGGTGGTAATTTGTCCATGAGCGTAGAGATACAAAGAAATCCCTTCCCATAATTCCCTTGCTATCTTTCTGTCTCTTTCCTTAACGACCACCATGATGTGAGGACGCATAGTCTGTCTCTCCGTGAATGAGGGGGGCACCCCCTCCCTCGACACTAGTTAAGGTAGGTTAGTTAGCTTTGAAAAGCCTATTGTCCACTTTTAAATTGTTTTTTTTTGTAATATATATTGTATCTCTAATGTAAAATAAAATAGTTAGTTATACCTTATGTATATTACAATTGTGTCGCGTGTCGTCTTTTTTGTGTCTGCCATGAATGCCTTCATAAATGTCTGAAGTCGAAAGGCGGCCCTGAGGATAAAGAGATGAAGATTCCCACCAGAATGCCACCAGGGTGAAGAGATCATCTTGAGAAAAGAAAGGAGCCACACCCAGATCCAACATCTCAGGTATGATTTTCTTCTTGCTACACAGACGCTAATGACTGGCCCATCTTCATATCTTCATGAGACCGCTTTAAGACATTTACTATAACAGTGACCGGCTGATAGTGGTAATTGTGTATGTAGTTGTGTGAGACCAATTCTTAACATATCAACCCAGCGAATTTAAGATCTACATACTTGATATTTGGTATTTAGGGTATTCAAACAATTGAAAAAAAATTAATCGGTTGTAATCCGGAGAAAGGGTCGCTAAAAGATCAAAATTGAAAAATCGGTACGTGAAGGGTTCGTCAGATTTTTATGTCTTTGTAAACTGTTTCACAGAGGCGCATGCGTGAATTGTTTACATGAAAGACATTTTATGATACTGCTTTTGATTATTAATTTCTTTAGATTCAGATTTCGACTTCAGCTTAAATATTTTTTTCACTTACAAGAAGTGCACTGTTAAAAAATAACATAATACTTGCATGCATATATCTCATAAATTAAAATATAATATGCATGTGTGTTTTACGACCGAGCAACGTCGGTCAACGTCCAACGGCCTGCTAGTTATGTGTAAAAGAAAGGTCAGAACTTTTAATAGATATCTCTCTTGGATATATATGAATTAGTAGATGAATATAGGATGCCTCAGCCCTAGCTTGAACAGAGAGAGAAGAAAATTTAAAAATCAGAACAAATGATGCATGCATGCTCCACTGCACAGTGAACTATGCATAACAATATTTCAGCATCACTTCCCTCCCCATTTTGCTCCAAAAGTCCCCAGGGGGCGCTAATTCATGGTGAAAATGAACAAACAGTGCAGTTTTTGACCTTAACATATGTAAATTTGAGTTCTGCACCATGCAAAAAAAAAAAAAAAAAAAAAGAAATGACCAATTTCATCACTTGCTTTTCCTCCTTATTTAACCCCAAAAGTCATTCAGGCCTTAATTATTTAAATTTGAGTTCAGCACCATGCTAAACTGCTAAATAGACACACACAGAAAATTTTGCACAAATATGGTAAAATACTCCCAAAAAATGGCGTGTTTTTATTAACTTTAAAAGAGCCCATGGAACACCCAAGAGTTATCGCAAAGTATAGACAAACAAAATTATATAGAAATCAGTTAGTTACAACTTTTCCAAAAGTTTAATAAAAATTCAAGGCATCAATTTTTTAATACGTACAAAAGTGTCAATTTTAGCCGCTTAAATGGGAGAAGTACACCGCGGAGTACAACCGGAGGTTTCCCGGAAAATCCTTTCTGTTAGTTTTACTCATATTATGTGTAGTATTTGTGCAAAATTTCAAAAAATTTCCACGGCGTAGGTATTGAGAAAAGTGCGGGCAGACAATCGGACGAACAGACGAACGGACGAATAGGCAAGGGTAAATTTACAGGTCTATTCTCCCTTTGTCGGGGGACCAATAAAAAATTAAATTCCGTTTCAAGTTGATAGATTAGATTAAAGATTGGTAAAACCTTTGTTTTCACGAAACTAAAGAATTAAACCAAACCCACACAGTTTGTAACAGAAAGGCTCGGGTTTCTTTATTTTACAAGCATCCGTGCGAGTGTCGCAAGACTAATCTTGTAAAAATACCGTTAATTACTTGGATTAGGCACGCGAGAATAGATACGCCTTTTAATATTTCTTTCTATGTTTATCTTTCCCAAAAGAGCAGAATACGACCGAACGCAAACATATTATCCGTTTACGGTCATTTACATGGTCTGCGAAGCGGTAAATGAGCATATCTTAAAATAACTGTCAGGGATGACCTATATGAGGCAAATATTGGCAAAGCAATACATCCTACAAATTGAAGTAAAGGTGCAATGTATCGATAGCGTCCCTCCAGAGTTTTAGATGTAATGAAATCCTCGCTCTGTATACAAAGATATATAAATTTATTGTTTGCGCTAAAAATAAACAGCAACTATCTACGCGTATGTCGAAAGAAGATGTAGGCATTCTGACGGATACCTTATAAAGCAGACCATAAAACATAAATAGTTGTCTGTTGTAGAAGTCTAACTTTTTATATGTGATTTTGAGACGGACAAACTGTTTAGTAAGTAAGTCGAAAGCGGGGGTCGTTTTAACAAGAAAATTATTAGTGTTGGGACGATTAATCTCAATCGAAATCGTGAATCGGAAAAATCAGGAGATTTGGGGGTATCGAAATCGGTATTGTAACCGAAAAAAAAATGGTGCCTATCTTCCGATGCTAAAACGATTCTTTTAATTGTCTTGTTTTATTTGATTTTGTTTAAAGAAAAAAAATTACCCATTGCTGGTAATAATGATAAAATAATACATATTTATTGATTTTTAAATTACCAGTAAATCTAAAATCGATAGATCATCCTTCACAAGTGTATTTTGACATTCAGGAAAATATCTGTATATTTAACATGTGTTTTTACGAAAATCGGGAAAATAACTATCTTATAATTAAATAATTAGAGATTTATAAAAAAAATCGGAATTGGAATCGATAATTGTATTGGAATCAGGATTCAAGCACTGAATTAGTATTGTATCGAGAAAAATATTTGAATCGCCCCACCCCTAAAAATTATCTAAGCTAAACGATTCAGTTTTTTTTTTTTTTCAAAATATTAATCATTTACAGTAAAGTATATTTATCATTATCAAAGGAAAATGTTATTTAAACACGTTTAAATCAAGACCGGAAATAATGTCAAATTATATTTTCGTTAATTTTACAAAGGTCTTGATTAAAGCTGCTTATAGTAAACACGGCTTATTCGGAACAAAACATAATCGCTTCTAAAGTGTGTATCTATAATTAGACAATTATATATAACTGTGTCTATGATTAGACAATTATATATAACTGTGTCTATGATTAGACAATTATATATAACTGTGTCTATAATTAGACAATTATATATAACTGTGTCTATGATTAGACAATTATATATAACTGTGTCTATAATTAGACAATTATATATAACTGTATCTATAAATAAACCAATATATAAAACTGTACTAAACTAAAGACTTTATTTATAATAAAATCAACATATAAAAAGAACATTGTAGACAAATATATTTTATTAATGAACAAACTTATATTAATTTATTTATTGCGGACTATTTATTCTCATCTTTATTAGTTCTTGTTTCACGACGTTTCGGCCAACTATTGCTCTGGCCTTCGTCAGGTAGTAACCCTGACGGGATAGGAACTCTGAATCTGCTAACTGCATTCTCAGCAATCACTGCCATACGTAGTTGTTGTCGTCTCACCACGTTTTGACCAAGTAAGCCTCTGGACGGTTTTGGGTAGGATTCAGACTATGCCCTTCTGGAACCGTAGAGATTCAACGTTTCTATCAACTGCGCCACGGGGCCCGACAACAACTACGGATGGCAGTGATTGCTGAGAATGCAGGTAGGTTACCACCTTACGAAGGACAGAGGAATAGCTGGTAGAAACGTCGTGAAACAACAACTAATAAAGATGGGAATAATATTCCGCAATAAATAAATTAATATAAATAATACTCATCTCAATAATGAATTCCAATTAAAGATAATACATAAACTTATATTATTGAACACTAAAATGCAGCCTATTATTTAGGCAACAGAGCGTGTAAGAGCGCATGTGAAAATATATCTGATAATTGTCTAGCAAAAATATTAGCAGCAGCAGCAGCAGTTAAGCGAGCTTTCGTATGAGAAAAATAGAGAAAATGGTGAGGAGAAGAATGAAAAACGACACTTTTGTTTTACAGCTTCGGGATGAATTTTGCTTAGGAATTTTTGCTTGTTTGTTTCCTCCGTGACCTTCCTAGGCCGCTAATATATATATATATATATATATATATATATATATATATATATATATATATATATATATATATATATATATATATATATACACATATATATATACACACACACACACACACACACATATATATATATATATATATATATATATATATATATATATATATATATATATATGGGCAAACAGTTAATAAAATATGTTAAAAAACACTTTGAAATGAGTTAAAAACATATTTAATCCAAAAAGGAAACACTTGATAAATGGATATTCCTTAATCCGCGGAGTTTCGAAGAAATACGTTCCTTCTCATCAGAGGGTAGGAATTAGCAAAATGCGGGATTGGATTTTGCATGCAGAAGTATTTGATGAAACAACAAGTAAGTCAAAGATCTTACTTGGAAACCAAAAAAGTGAAGCAGAGGGAAAATGGTAAAGAAAAAAGTGAGTACACATGAATGGATAGTCTGGTGGAAGATAAAAAATCCAGTGACGGTAAAATCCAAATGTAAAACTTCAAAAAAGTTAAAAGAATTTCCATTTGTACAAGTAAAATCCAAGGAGATTCCGTAATTAGAAGAAGATGGTCCATAATAATCCAAAGGCAGAAATCCATGGAATAATTCACAAAAATGTGTACAAGGGGAAAAAAGAAAAGATTCCAATAATATTAATAAAAGAAAAATAAGATATGCTTTTCACTCTACTTCCGAGACATAAATATAAATAAGAAAGATCTAGGAAGAGAAAGAAGAGAAAAAACAACAAAAAGAAATGATGATAAAGTTAAATATAAAATATAAAATAAAGGGAAACAAAAGTCAAAATGACCCAGACAGGAACTGTTAAAGGCGCGAAAAAATATATAGGGCAAAATAATATAGGTCAACTGAAATGTACAAGTCATCACTTAAAAACTATATATATATGCATATATATATATGTATATATATACATATTGCTTCTAAGTTTATGAAGGTTATTTGAAGCAGGAAACCGATGTTGTTTTTTTTTTATTTAATATTTCATTTTTTTATTTATATTTCTAGCAGTACACAAAAAATGAGACGATAAAATGGTCGCTCTTGAAAAGACGACAGGATACTATTTCCGTTTAATGAAACCCGGTTTTTGCTTTTTGTAGCGCACCATCTATCTGTTGGGCAGCTGTATATAGATCCCAAGAGAGTAAGAAGTCTTGTACAGTGTCGTCAAGTGACACGATATTTAACGAGCGAGATCGGAGATGTGCCGCTGTACAACTCATGCTCTATACCGAATAAAAACGTAGATTCCATGAACAAAGCTTTTTTCTTAGAAGTGCGCGTCTGTGGAAACCTCTTTCGTTTGCCTGTTTCCCCCCTAACTACAACTTGTATGTCTTCAAGTCCAACATAAACAACTTCCTGAAAAAACGTACCCTTAAGTAAGCCACTTTATCAAATCTCCATTACTATCGATTACTACCATAGTATCCTATTGATTAATGTACACGCAATAACCCTTATCCCCGAGTGACTTCCGGACCTTGATAAGTGATGACTACCATGTAAAAAAAAAATAATAATCCAAGTTAAGAAAACACAACATAACCAGCATCCTCAAATTGTTTTTCCACGAATAACAGGAACGTGCCCCAGGTTATGAAAAATCAGTCTCCGGTCACGTTTGTGATCTTTGATGTAGTTTCAAGTGAGGGCCGTATCATGCCACGTCGTATCTCTTACGTCAGTTTGAAAGTTAACACCAAAGTATACCTGGACGTGGTTAAAAGTGTTGTAATTCCGTGATGAAATAAAGTGGCCGTTTGCAGACCGTAGGTGTGGCAGTAGGACTTGACACCGACCCACAAAGGCCAAAGAGACCCAGGCTTGGCTTGAAACGAACTGCTACGATTTTGTACTTTTCTCTCACTGGTACCTCCTCCTATTCTCCGACCTGAAACCGGTAGACTAAATCGTTTGGTTATACGTCTAGTACACATCAACATGACCTCACACTGATCACTGCCATCCGCCGAGTATTCGCCGAGCTCCCGCCGGTGCTTCTGGAAAAGACCTGCCCCAGTTGTGAAACTATATCGAGGATGAAATTGAGGCTGAGGGCGGCTTCCTTAAAGAGATGTAAGCTCTACTGCGTAATCAAGATACCTAAACTGATTTTTTTTTCAATTTTAAAATAAAGCGACAGTTTTATCGTTCAACTCTGTGTATGCCTGTAATATTTAACATTAAGAAAGATGTTTAAAATATGGGCAGAAAATTTTTTGGATAAAGTAGGATATACTTAATATATATATATATATATATATATATATATATATATATATATATATATATATAAAGTAGAGAAATATATGTTGGGGTCAGGATGGTGTACAGTGTGATAGACAGCCCCATCTCCATGTGTGGATGTATTTAACGGTAGAGGAATTGAAAAGACAAAAGGTCGCATAACGAGTACGAAAATACACCGTTATATATCAGCGAAAGAAATGCAATTTATTTACATAAATATACATGAAGAAGCGATAGAAAGAATAAGAGTTCATTGAAAGATGACCAACGTTACTTGCGGTTGACTGGCTAGTCAGGAACGCGGTGGTGGCTCATGGCCCCACCGGAGCGGTGTTTGTCACATCTTGACTGCTTGAAAGTCCAGCGCAAAAGAGGAAGAAATATGGGGAACCGGAAGTGACGTAGCCAGGTCGCTCTTCTGAGCTAAAGGGCGACGATCGAATTAGCCTGGGAATTTTCATTCCCACAATACTCCCTTCCTAGTTAGCTGGAAGCTAGAGAAATGAAAATTGGAGCAAAATATGCATATATATATATATGTGTGTGTGTGTGTGTGTGTGTGTGTGTGTGTGTGTGTGTGTGTGTGTGTGCCCACTGTATAGAGAACGAGGAAGAATTGTTTTTATTTATCAAGTAGCAGGGTGAAAAGATAGTGTCGACGTTAAAGGATATCAGGAAAAAAGGTGTTCAAACTTGTACAACTGTTGGATGGTCACAAGAATGACGTTATGAGTTTGAGTGCAAGCGTTGCGGTTATAGACTGTATTGCCACGGAGTCTATGAAGCGTGCGCAAGGGTCGGCACGGTGGGTTAAAGT